>NC_063188.1:37598085-37840386 GCF_023159225.1 Perognathus longimembris pacificus
CTCCCCCACCTCTATCACCTTCAATGTGGCTGACAGATGCAGCCTTACTATCATCTCAGACCACCACTGACTCCAATATTTTGAAGAAAAAAAAAGGCTTGCTAAATATCCTGGAAAAAATGATGGGCACATAAGGATTACTTTATGTAACAGAGACATTCCACAAAATTCTGCTGGCTCCTATAATTTGTCTCCAACATCCATTACTTCACCCCCAATACTAAGCTCCCAGGGTTATTCTGAAAACCAAAAATGTGGCCCTGGTTTCCAACTGACATCACAGATGTCACTATTCTTGTGTCATTTTTTAACGAAATAAAAGAAGTATGTTTGACAAATATATGAAATTGTCTGAGCCAAGTGCCAATGATTCATATCTGTAATCCTAGGTACTCGGGAGGCTGAGATCTAAGGATTTTGTTTTGAAGTCATCGCAGGCAGGAAGGTCCATGAGACTCATCACCAATTAACCACCAAAAATCCAGAAGTGAATGAAGCAGTAGGCTCAGGTGGTAGAGCACTCTTCTTGACGACAAAAGGTCATGTACAGTGCCCAACCACTGAGTTCAAGCCCCAGGACTGGTACAAGAAGGAAAGATCTGTTTAATGTTTGCAAGGTTCATATATATATTAAAGCAGTTCCATTTTCTGTTGACTGCAAATCTACCTGGCACACATTGATATATCTCTTCCCTCCTCAGTGTAGGTTGAGGTTTCCACCCTAAAAAGGGGAACCTCCTGGACAGAAGTGTTTACTGCCCATTACCCCATACTTGGACAGGTTTCCCAGATTTTCATCAATTTCCCTCCACCACCCCACTCCAGTACACTGTGGTTCACTGCCCAGACCCAGTTCAGATGCCACCATTCTTAGTCACCTCCTACAGCACTGCAATACCCTGTGCCTGCTGATGACTAACAAGGTGCAGTAGATTACCTACTGTTTAATAGTTTATGCTCTTGCACTATTTTATTGCATATAACATGATTAAAAAAAACATTTAAAATGACTCTGTATGGCTTGTTTTAAGGGTGGTGTCATATTTTTCTGCTCATTGTAGAAGCCTTGTTGTGCGCCCTCTTGTGACTAAACACAGAAATGCAGCTTGAAAGCTTGAGCAGGAAGGTGGTGGGAGGAGGGGCTGTGGCCAAGCCTCTACCCCACAAAGCTTTCTGCGAGCCTGTATGGAAAATGGGACAGTTCAGATGTACAGAGACATTAAGGGGTTCCACACATAAAGTTACTTGTATCACTATCTCGAAGAGAAATCAGTATATACTAGGATCAAAAGTATCTTTTTTTTCTTTAATGGGAGACTTTTTATTACTGATTTTTTTTTCATTTCTTTATTGTCAAAGCCATGTACAGAGAGGGGTTACAGTTTCATATGTAAGGCAGTGAGTACATTTCTTATCAAACTTGTTACCTGATCCCTCATTTCCCCCACATTTCCTACTCCCCACTTCCCTCCTCCCCATGAGTGTACAGTTGGTTTACACCATATAGTTTTGTAAGTATTGCTGTTGCATTGGTTTGTCTTTTTATCCTTTGTCTCTTGATTTTGGTATTTCCTTTCCCTTCTCTAGTTCCAATACACACATATACAATATCCAGGGCACTAAAATCAGATACAGTAATATCAGGAGTGAAACCATGGGAAAGAAAACAAAAAGAAAAAGGGCATAATTTCACATGGTATGTTGAAAATAACAATGATATACCACTTATTTCCATAACTTGGAGTGCATTTTGCTTAGCATCATCTTATGTGTTCATATATACATAGCTATTGAGCTATTGTGATCTTCTGCTAGGACTATCCTAGATGTGTACTAATTATTCCCAATAAGGGAAGCCATAGAGTCTATGTTTCTTTGGGTCTGGCTCACTTAGTATGATTTTTGCCAAGTCCTTCCATTTGCATATGAATGGGGGCAATGTCATTGTTTCTGATAGAGGCATAGAATTCCATTTATATTCTTTTTGAATTAGCATTCTCTAGCTCAGAAAACCCAGTTAAGTCTGAATACAATTGTGGAAGTCTGTTTTGTTTTTTTTCTCCAAATACTGAGGTTTGAACTGAGTGAAGAACTCAGGGCCTTGTGCTTGCTCAGCTTTTTCTTCAGGACTGATACCCTACCACTTAACCCATGCCTCCAGCCCTGCTTTCTTCCCTCTCTCTGTGTTCTCTTCATTTAAAAAAAAATTACTTTATTTACTTTTATTGTGGATTACAATGACATGCATCAGCTAATGAGTATTTTTCCTTTCATACAGTGTCTTCCCTTCCCTTACTCTTTCCCCTTCCCTCCCTTCTTCTCTACAATTCACTTTCTTGTACAATTCACTTTCATCAGTGTTCAGTGAGGTCCACTGAGGCAGTTTTTCACTCTTTTTCCCCTGATTTCTGTTCCGTCTCCTGACCATGTGAATAAGCCATACATAAAAGACAGAATCATCAGCAAAACAATGAAAAAGTGGGATCTCTTCTTTCCATATCTTGGAGCTCATATATCTAATTTTATGAAAATATGAAGAGGCAAATAGGCATTGTATGTTTCTCCCCTAAGAATATATCCCCTTTTAGACTCATTGTGTGTATGTCTAGAATCCACTGATTTTTGATAATTATTCTGGATAAGGGGTTTCATGTACTTTTCTGCCCAGGACCCAGATCTCAAACTCATGAATAGCTCCTGCTATGCAGGCGCCACTGTGTGTGTGTGTGTGTGTGTGTGTGTGTGTGTGTGTGTGTGTGTGTGTGTGTGTGTGTGTGTTTGCCAGTCCTGGGGCTTGAACTCAGGGCCTGTGCACTGTCCTTGAGCTCTTTTTGCTCAAGGCTAGCACTTTACCACTTGAGCCACAGCGCCACTTCTAGCTTTTTCTGTGTATGTTGTACCAAGGAATCAAACCCAGGGCTTTGTGCATACTAGGCAAGCACTCTACCACTAGGCCAGACTCCTGGCCCCTGAGCCAGTGATTTTAAAAGTCTGAATGTTTATGTAGTTAGAATTCCAGGTGACGTCAGTGATACTTGCCCTTGAATAATCCCCTCCCCATTGAATGTAGGCATAATCTGTGAACAGGATGAGATATTACTTCCATATGGGAAGTGGATGGATCTGACCTATTTAACCTCTTTGAAAGCAGAGAATTTTCACTGGCTATTCAGAGGAGAAGAAGTCAGAGATTTAAAGCACATGAAGCATTTAATGAAGCATTGCTAGATGGATAATGGGGCTGAAACTTATAAATATGTTCATAGTGGCATTTGAATGACCATATTTTCTATATGGGCACTCATTAATTAATGGAGATTTATTCATGCCAGATATTAGATTTCAGACCTTTATTTTAAAAGGCATGGTTAATACTTTACTAAACATATATATATGTATATATATACATTATATATACATACATTATATATATATGTATATATATATACATATATATATATATAATGGTTATAGAATAACAGACTGGATGCCCTTTGGTAACTTGTTGATTGCCCCAGATCCATAGGGAACCACTATCCAAAACTTGTTTTTTAGGTTCTCATGCTTTCTTCCATGTTACTACTTCTTTTTTTTTTTTTTTTGGCCAGTCCTGGGGCTTGGACTCAGGGCCTGAGCACTGTCCCTGGCTTCTTTTTGCTCAAGGCTAGCATTCTGCCACTTGAGCCACAGCGCCACTTCTGGCCATTTTCTGTATATGTGGTGCTGGGGAATTGAACCCAGGGCCTCATGTATAGGAGGCAAGCACTCTTGCCACTAGGCCATATCCCCAGTCCCATGTTACTACTTCTTAATGTAATGCTAAATAAAACATTTGATTGCTTTGTTTAATCTCTAATTATATATGTAATATATTTGTGTTATATTTATTGTATTTTTCTTCATTAAAAAAGTTTTTCAGAGATCTCTCTAATAAAGCAACTTTGGGATTTTGATATTTTAGCCCTACAGGATGAGCATGCTGGCACATATATCTGAGAATCTGCACTGTAGATGTATGAGTGCAGCAAAAATTTAGGCCCTGCTTGTGATCCTCCCTTAGATGTGAGTAAGCATCTCACAAAACATGCCAAATTGTTCTTTTAAAAATTATTTTTAAGTAGCAGTTTATGAATACAATATATCTTGATCACTGTCATTCCTTTCAACATTATGTCATATTCGTGTGTGTGTGTATGTGTGTGTGTGTGTGATGATCCCAGGGCTTGAACTCAGGGTCTGGGTGCTGTACCTGAGATTCTTTTTCTCACTGCTAGAACTCTACCACTTGCAGGATTTTTTGAGTAGCATTTTTTTCATATTAAAACTGTTATTATATAGGTGATGTATATACATCAGATGATTTATCTGTCATTAACTTAGATCCTTTCAAATCTTTCATGTTAGTATATTCATTATTGAGTTCACAGAATAATAAATTTATGGTTACAGATGGAACATTTTATTTTACTAAAATTAAGGTATGATTTTTAGGGGAAGTCTTTTTAAAACAACCATCAAAGCATATGCAATGAATACAGCACTCAAGTGAGGGCCTATAAGCTTATAAATCTCAGAAATGTTTATCTTCTGGGTGCTAACACTGTCCTATATTCCACAAGTATTCATCACAATAACTAGGCAAGCAGTTTCCACATCGAGCAGAATACAGTTTTCTGTGTTCAAACTGCAGTGTATTCAAACAGCATTGATAGGCTCTACACACACTATTGAGTTATGTTTCATTCCTAAAGTGAAGAACACTGTAAGTGCCCCTACAAGGCAGCTTAGAACTAAGATTTTTTAAGGGAGAGGGACTGGGGTATGTAGTTTGTCTTTCTCCATCTGAAGTGATTATATAATTTGTGATATAGAGAAGGTATGGATGTGGGGAGAGGGAGATGTGCTTTTTCCCTGATGGTTTTTTTATGTGAAATAATTGTGAGCTTGTTCAAATGACACTTTTGTTAACATAGGCCAGTAAGTCAGTTGATTATGGATAGTCTCTTATTTACTACACATGGATGAATGCATAGAGTGGTGTATGTCTCCAGTGTTCCCTGTCAGAGGATTAAATCACCTTCAAGAGCTTTAAGAAATAACCATGGGTCTCCGTATACTGACATAACCAAACAAAGGTTTTTTTTGTAAACAGTACAGTTCCTGACAACAGACATGCTTGGGGTTCAAAACCTAGGCAGACTTCAGCCCATTATTGCTGGCATCCTCGCTGAGTTTCTCTACTGTATTTGCTTTCTCAGGTGGCTTGAAGGATGAAGCCATTTTGCATTGTGGACAGGGTATGCAGAGAGGATGTCTGTATAACTTGCCATAGAAACATGACATAATAATAGCCACAATGAATTCTGAGTGTGGACCAAGGTGATCAGATAGAAGAGCCCAGTGTTTGTACTCAGCTGAGGCTGAGAGTACTCCCAGGAGTTGGGAGTGGTCGACCTCCCTGGGAGTAGGAAAGCAGAGTGGTCAGACATGTTGTGGGGTTTCCTGAAGCCACTTTCTGTGCACAAGCGGTGTCTGCAGAAGACAGGGAAGAAATCTCTAAACACTGCCTTCCCTAACATGAGGTTATGTGGAGAAAGCTCTCCACAGGAGTCGTGGGACCTTCAGCAATGGTTCACACAGGGAAAGCACTGAAATCCCGTGGTTACCGTGGCCTCCGCAGTGCAGCTGTGTGTGCTCCTGAAGGTTTTGTGGGGAGCAAAAAGCGGCAAGGTGAACCCCGTGAAAACCAGAAAGAACAGAGAAATGGGGAATGAGAAAGTCCTCGGGGCGGGGCGGGACTGGAAATCGGGTTACTATGGAAACGTGATGTCACCGCACAGCGCCCATGATGACGCTTTAATGGAGAGGACTCTGGGATGAGAAACCAAGCGAAGCTCAGATCTCAGCCTCCTGAACAGCTAGGATTCCAGGCGTGAGGCACCGGCGCCCCTCTGGAGGGCTAATTTCCATTGGAGAACAAAGTGGGGTAACACATTCCTACCCTTGGTGTCTGAGCTCTAGTGAGGCATGGGGTGTCCACAGCACAGGTGCAAAATGGCCACCGACAGTGTCTGAGAGTGAGTGTGAGAGTTCCCGACACAGAGAAACACGGCAGTCCCCCGGCACCCAGAGAGGGCGATGTTCTTCCCATGGTGTCCCAGAGCCACTTTGCTTTGCCAAGGTCCAGAGAGGAGCGTGTCTCAACATGGCTGCCCCTTCCACACGGGGCTCAGCAGTGCAGCCTTGTGCTCCTGAGCACTCTAAACACAGCTGAAAACTGCCTGCCGGGCCCCATGAAATGCAGAAGGAATATTGGGGCGAGTGAATAGGGGAATAAGAGTTAGAAAAACATCAGGTTACCATGGAAACAAGACATCATTGCCTAGCGACCAAGAATTTTTATGTGCCACAACTCAGAGCCTTGGTGCTGTCCCTCAGCGTTTTTGTTCATGATTAGCACTCTACCATTGGAACTACAGCTCAACATTAGGATTCTTTTGGTACTTAAATCAGAGATGAGTTTCATGGATCCAGGCACAGGTGGCTTACAACTGTAATTCTAACTACTCAGGCGGGTAAGATCTGATTATCACAGTTCAGAGCCAGCCCTGACAGAAAAGTCTGTGAGACTCTTACTTCCAAGTAACCACCAGAAACCCGGAAGTGTTGCTGTAGCTCAAAGTGGTAGAGTGCTAACTTTGAGGGAAAAAAGCCCAGGGACACTGCCCCGGTCCTGAATTCAAGCCACAAGGCCCAAGGTGGGAGGGTGGGGGGAGATTCTCATGGCCTTACCTGCCTGGGCTGGATTCCAACCGTGATCATCAGATCTTATCCTCCTGAGTAGCTAGATGTACAGGCATGAGCCACCAGCAACTGGGTAGAAACTGCCTGTCTTCTGAGAAATGGACCACTGGGTGTGAAGGTTTGACACAATTAGCAGACCAATTCTGGCTTCTGGCAGCAAAACTACTCTGATTCCACTCCCCCTGCCCCATTCCTGTATTTGTGCACTCTGTGTCCATAGGTGGCTCTTGTAGAAACGTGGAAGACACAATTTTCTCATGGGAGTGAGATTGATTACCTTCTCTGTGAAGGCATTGCTTACAAATATTTCAAGTAGGATTTTAAATGTTTATTCATAATGGGACTTTCCACAATTCTATTCAGCATTCTTAATTCAAAGCCGTTTTCATTATAGTTTCATAGATAAAAACGGATAAAAAACCCTATTATGATCTGGTACTACTTAATACTGTTTATTGTCTTCTTAAATTTTATAGGTAGAATAAACTTTTCTTCAACTATTAAACAGGTTATACAGTAGAACCCATGACAGTTTGCAAAAGTAGCTCTGTGTTGTCTTTTATGGCTAGGTAGGTTCTGCACCACTTGAGCCATTCTGCCAGCCTTGTTTTGCTTTAATTATTTTTCAGCAAGGGTCTCAAGTTTTTTCACAGGCCAGCCTCAGGCCCTAATGCATCTATTGTCTCCTGTGTGCCTGGAATCACAAGCAGGTACCCCACCCCTGGCTAGAAAACTGGTTAAACAGCAAAACCCAAGATATCAAAAAGACATTTGTACTTCCATGTTTATCGCGGCACAATTCACAGTAGCCAAAATATGGAAACAACCCAGATGCCCCTCCACAGACGAATGGATCCAAAAAATATGGTACTTATACACAATGGAATACTACATAGCGATTAGGAATGGTGCAATATTATTATTCGCAGGGAAATGGTCAGAACTCGAACAAATAATGTTGAGTGAGACAAGCCTAGAACACAGAAAACAAAGGGGCATGATCTCCCTGATATATGACTGTTAACAAAGGGAGACGGAGAGACAGTAGAGACTAAGTCTTTGAACACTGTATATGTGCTTGATACATTGTATATTGCATATGTGTCTACTTGACCTAGACAAGGGATGGGAAAACAGGTTGTAAGATATCACAAGAAATGTACACACTGCCCTAATATGTAACTGCACCCTCTTTGCACAACACCTTGTAAAAAAAATTATGTCCAATTAATAAAAAAAAAAAAAGAAAACTGGTTAAAGCACGAATGACAGAGTTTTATTTAACATCCAGCCTCAGAAGTTTCGCCTTTGGGTGCATTTCTATCATTTACTTGGAAAAAAAAACACCTTTGTATTATAGTGAATTCCTTAAATTGTGAGGGCTTCCCACAGTATTATATAGCAATGCACTAGGCAGGGGATTGCATCTGCATCAGTGTTAAAATTTCTTTGTTGCTTTTATTTGAAGATTCTAGTTATGGAATTTCTCCTTTTCCTGATTAAGGAGAGTTTGATGGAAACTAAAGAGAAACTGGGCCACCAGCTCTTCTGACCACTGTGTTGCCCATACAAGGGACTTCCTTCTCATGCCAGGGTGCCCATTCTACAACAACAGTGAATTGTAGTTCGAAATAGGAACAGACAACCCAGGCCTGAAGGATCATGCACTTGTACTATGTCTAGGACCCAGTAAGAAATTGGTACACATAAATATTTCACAAATTTTAAAAACATTCTCTGTATGATATCAGTTAATGTGGTAATCAGACTTCTGGCTTTCTGGAATCCCTTTATAAGTTTCACTAGTGGAGGAAACTGGATTCTAGGGCACTAGATGGCAACAACGATGTGATTGGTCAACCTGTTAAGGAGAACAAAGAGAATGACTATATTATTACAGAGTCTTACCACACGCCATGTATGGCTTTTTTTTATTGCTCCCTGCTATGCATGTCATCCAATCATGCCTCGAGTTGGCCTATTTAAGAGCCATAGAAGCTCAGAAGTTGTCATCGCATGCCATACAGAGAAATGGGAAACTTCTGGACTTTTCAGAACACTGATATGACTGCCCAGCAGAAGAAAACAAAGTGTTGTCGCTGTGGCCGCCGCCGCTGCCACCGCCGCCACTGCCACCACCATCGCTGCCCTGAAAGCTTTGCCCAGTATTTTCCCCTGTTGCTGAACAAGATTCACCCAGGGCTTAAGCTTTCCCAGGAGACGATGCACATCATGGATTCCTTTGTAAAGGACATGTTTGCTCGCATCGCCACCGAGGCCAGTAGTCTGGCTCACAGCACTAACCGTTCCACCATATCTGCCAGAGACATCCAGGCAGCTGTGCGCCTTCTGCTGCCTGAGAACCTCAGCAAGAATGCTGTGAACCAGGCCACTAGAGCCCTGCTTAGGTTCAGCAGGAATAAGTGAACCATCTGGCATGCATGCCCTCAGCATTGAAACACAAAGGGTCTTTTCAGAGCCACCACCTACTTGCACTGAAAGACCTGAGGCACTAGCAGTGAGTAGACACTTGGGGGGCGATCTTCCTGTTCTTAACAACTGATTCCTTCCTAAATGAAACCTGATCACCTCTGCTTTAACTTCTGCTTGAGCCAGTGTTGTAGCCAGGGGTGGAGTCATCACCTATGATCCCAGATACTTGGGAGGTTGTAGGTGGTAGGGCCGAAGACTGAGGCCAGCCAGGTCAAAAATTTGACCCTTCTTAAAACATAACTAAAGTAACACAGGCTAGGGGACTTGGCCCAAGTGGTAAAGAACCTGCTTGATAAGCAGAAGTGCAGAGTTTAAATCTTAGTACTACTATGATTCAGTACTTGGTTTCCCCAAACAAGGTCTTGGTCTCTAGAGGGGCATTGTGTGTGTGTGTGTGTGTGTGTGTGTGTGTGTGTGTGTGTGTGTGTGGTTAAGGTTCCTAGGGGAGAGAGGGTCCTCCGAAGAAAAGGTGGTCCTACCTGGGCAGCTTTGTGGCCAGGAGCCGGCCAGCTGCTGAGCAATTTTCTTCCAGGCATTCAGCCACTGTGTGGGTATGAGGAGTGGGCATGCCCAGCTTTTATCTCCTGGCCCTAAGTGGTCATGCAGGCCCCTGAATGATCCTAACTGGATCCTTTGCAGGAGTTGAAATCTGGCCTCAGTCTTCAGAGGCCAGGCAGAAAATGTAAGAAAGGCAAGCCCTGTCCAGGTGCCTCACAGGTGAGAGTGGGCTGCTGAGCTTGTGTGCCCAGGCATGAAAATAGCTCAGAGAACAGTCCACTTTCTAAAGTGTGATGGTGAAACACTAACAACCAGAGGTTATCTTGCTGTCTCTCTGCTGGATGTTGTAAGTGAAAATAATCTAGATATTGATAGCTTTGACAAACACTAGGGGGGCCTTCATTTGCTGTAGCTGGCTTCTCATCTGCGAAGCTCACATACAAGAGAAGTTAGGACAATGACATGGTCGATGTGGCTTTTGAACTGACAGTCCATAGTTGGGTTGCCCAAATCTTTGTGACCAAGTTGATAGATAATATGACTTCTATTACTTCGTAGGGTGGCAGGTGTCAGATGATCTATTAATACGAGCACTAATTCCTAAGCTAAAATAAAATAAAACCAAACATATGAAATTCTACATTTTTATCAATTGAATAAGAACATGGGTAGGTTTATTATTCTAGCCAGCCTTGTATAGCAACTACATTTTTAGTACTGAAAGTGTGAAATTTTATTTTTGTTAAAATTTTAAGGTATTACCCAAACATAAGAAAATAGTTGATAATATATGAACTTTACAAGTTTTCATCACGTGTGGTTTAGCAAATTCAGCAAAATGCTACATTGTAATCATAGTTATGCTTATCTAAAAAGAAGACACTAAGACATTTTAAATCTGGTTTCATATGGGTGAAGGTAGAGTCATAAATGGCTCATCAAGGATATAACTAATCAGAAAATCTGCACTAAAGCCTGCATTTGTTAGTGTTACTTTTATGTTGAAGCCTCACTAAAGCTAAGAAATTGTTTTACATATAGCAGTAATGAAATGTGAATGTATATAGAAAATGGATTTTACTTTATCTGAAAAATGTCACTGGAATTCTGCTTTGAATCAGATAACTAGATAGCAGAAATAATTTAGCAATAAGGTCTTCTCATCCATGAATATGATATTCTTTCCTTTCAGCAATGTTTTGTAATTTTTATTTAGTGAAGACCAAATTGCCTGTGTGGCATAGGGAAACTGTCAGAAAGGTTGTCCAAACTCCAGCCTCATGTCCATTTTCCAGCAGCACGAAAGGTAAAGACAGAGAGTACAACATGTTTCAGTCTTTAAGGAAAATTCTACAAAAAGCTTCAAGTTACTATTTGTCATGTCAGCAACATCTAAATGTGAGAGTCTTTTATGTGAGCTCATTGCATCCTGAATAACTGTAGGGTCTGGCCGACTGAAGAGAGGGGAGAACAGATGAAAGGGCTCTCCCAGACCTAGGCAAGCATCTGGCCTGAGGCTTCTCCCGAATGCCAGACCTCATTAAAAAGAAGATAGAGAAGAGAGGAGGAGAAGGCTGAGGGTGAGGGTCAGGAATGCTGTGCACAGGCCTTGTCTATACACGCTGCTTAAGGCAAACAGGCCTTGCAGCTCAGTTGAAGGAAGCACTGCTAATAGTCATAATACAACCCACAACCCAAACACTTCCAATTTTCCAGGAGGCACATTTTAAAAAGTACTTAGAGGTTGGGCACTGGTGGCTCACACCTCTAATCCTGGCTATTAAGGAGGCTGAGATCTGAGGACTGTACTTTAAAATCAGCTAAGGCAGAAAAATCCTTGAGGCTCTTATCTCCCATTAACTACTGAAAATATGGAAGTAGAACTTTGGTTCAAGTGGTAGAGCACTAGCCTTGAGCACAAAACTCAGGGACAGTGCTCAAGCACAAGGACCAGCATACAGACACAGAAATAAAAGTACATAGAAAGAGGAAGTTCATTTTAACATTTTATTTAATGCCTTAATCTTCAAAATTATCATTTCAACAAAAAATCAACATAGAAAATGAATTTATAAGGTATCTTACAGTGTGTGTCCGTTTGTCATAGCTGGTACAAATTCCCCAGAGAAACAATTCAGATGACAGTAAGACTTATTTTGGATTATGGGTTCAGGGTCTCTGGTCTTTGGTTGGTTGGCTCCATTGCTTTGGTCTATGCTGAGGAAGAAAATCATAGTGGTGAAAGAGGTGGCAGACCACATCATGGTGAAAAGAATGCAGAAAAACAAGAAACTGTGGAAATATGTGCCCTTCAAAAGCATCTCCTCCCAGAAACTCGCTTTTTCTAACCATGCCCTATCCTAATTTCTGTTCCCTCCCAATAAAACCATCAAATCCTGTATCCATCTGGTGATGAGGTCACAACACTTATGATTCAAACCATAATGCACATTCATACACGGAGAACCAAGATTTCCACACAAGAGCCCTTGGGGACATCTCATATCCAAACCACATGTTTATGGTTCCCAGATCATCTCTCTCTGGACTGGCCACACTCAAAGGATCCAGCCTGTGTATGTATGCATATGTGTATGTATGTATGTGTATATACATACTTCTAGTCATGGGCCTTGTACCTGGGACTTAGGCTCTGTCTCTAAGCTTTTTCACTCAAGTTAGTGCTCTACCACTTGGAGCCACAGCACCGCTATTTCTGGTTTTCTAGCACTTTCCTGTTTGGGCTGGCTTTGAACTGAGATCCTCAGGTCTCAGCCTCCTGAGTAGCTAGGATTACAGGTATGAGCCACAAGTGCCCAGCTCCTTTCTATTTTTATGACGTAATTTACACTCAGAGATTGACACTTGTTGGCCAGTGATCTACCAGTTGATCCAGGCTTCTAGCCCCCTTTTGTATTGGATAGTTTATTTTGTTTTGTTTGTTGTAGTACTAGAGCTTGCACTCTGGGCTACAACCACTTCATTAGGCTTTTTTTGCATACCCCTGACATTCTTCCACTTAAACTATATCTCCTGTTCTAGCTTTTTGGTAGTTATTGAAGGTAAGAGTCTCACATATTTGTCTGCTTCTACTAGTTCCAACTACAATCCTATATATCTAGGTCTATAACCACAAGCTGCAGGTACCTGGCTTGCACTGGGTATTTTTGAGGGTCTTTCTATATGTACCAGCTGGCCTGGTCTTACAATTTTGCATAGGACTTACCTCAGTCCACAATTGTCCCACCCATGTCTCCTGTGTACCTGGGATTACAAGACTACACCATCATGTCTGGTTCATTAGCTGAGATGGACTCTTGCTAATTTTCCCCCAGGTTATCCTCCTAATCTATGGCTCCCAAGTAGCTGCAATTACAGGCATAAGGTACCATATCCTCCCCTCAAGGACTGCTTTATTGAATAAGATGGTGTTAAGCCATCAGAAATACCAAGACCTGGGTATGTCACAATATCACACACACACACATACACACACACACACACACACACACACACACACACACACACACACACACACCCCACTCTTATTGTAGGGTATACAGAAAAACAAATTGGAGCTAATTTTGGGACATACATATCCCAAACATCTTCTAGCAACCAAGGCGACTCAGCGGCTATCTGACTTCCAGAGGACAGCCTTCACAGGGAAGGGATTCAGGGTGATCTTGTACAGTGCAGGGAAGATGATCTTTTTCATCAATCCACGTAACTGGTACCAAGCCTCTTACCTCAGCCCCCAGTCAACAGACAGGCTCTTTTGAGTGCCTGAAGACAGTAGTGATTTTGATTTTGAGGAATTCTCTATTATGTATAGTGATTCAAAAAACACTTGTCCTTGATCTCCTGTAATGTGAAAATGTGCACGATTTACAACAATGCTTCTAAAAGAAATAAGAATATGTGTACATTCTGCTCATATTAAACATATACCAACTATTGCCTATACAAAATAACAAACTAGGAAGAGCAGAACCAAAATCAGCACTCCCTGAATGTCTTCCTATATATTGTTATTATAAACCAAGATCTTTTTACAGATAAGTTGGAAGCATAAAAAGTTAAATTTGAATTGAAAATATTAATTTGAAAAACATAATTGATTGGCAGTCAGTGGCTCATGCCTGTATTCTTAGCTACTTGGAAAGTTGAGATTAGGAGGATTGTGGTTTGGGGCTAGCCTGGGCAAAAAGTTAAGAAGACTCTATCTCAAAGAATAAAATCTGGGTGTGGTGATACATACATTTCAACCACAGCTACCAGAAAGTCTCGATATGTGGGTTGTGGTAGAGGCCAGTCCAGGCATAAACTTGAGATCCCATCTCAAAATTAACAAAAGTAAAAAGCCTGGCACCAGTGGCTCATGCCTGTAATCTTAGGTACTCAGCTGAGATATGAGCATTGTGGTTCAAAGCCAGTCTGGGCAAAAACTCTGTGAGACTCTTATCTCCAATAAACAAATAGAAAGCTATAAATAAAGCTGTGGCTCAAGGACTAGAGTGCTAGCCTTCAACAAAAGACCTCAGGGACAGTGCCAAGGCTCTGAGTTCAAGCACTAGTAGAAGCACAAAAACAAGCCAAGAAAAAGTGAAAAGGGCTAAGTAGTAGAGCCCTTGCATAGTAATGTTAGGCCAAATTCAAATTCCAGTACATTCCAGAAATTCTTATTGGTTTTCAACTATTTCCTAGCTCTGCCTAAGGAAAAGGCTTAGAAGCAAAGTCATTCTAAGACGTCTTTTTATTATTCTTTTCTATACTTCTGAACACATTGAAATACCAAGTTGTCATTCAGATTCTAGCAAATGGCAGCACAGTCCATGTCACCTGCAGATAATCAACATGCACTCTAGACATAATTTACTGGAGGACTGCTGGGGTAAGACTCCAGAGAAGACCAAGACCGAAAGAAATACAAAGTTTTATTCATGTTCATGAGAAGTGCAGAACCCTGAGCATATACGAACTCTACCAAATCTCTGCACTCAGTCACAAACTCCAGCAAAGCTCCTACCTGCAGGTCCTAAGATGACCAAGGTTCTCTATTGAAAAGCCTACCTGAGAAAGCTCAGGGCTGCCTGGCAAACTCAGTTTGGTCTGTCCAGTACCTGACATGGACATCTGACTCCCTGTCCTAGTGCATTAAAAACAACTAATGCACTAAAACTTAGCTTACAAACTGTCTTGCCCAAGCAGAGCATGTGCTGTGGTCATCACAAGTTCAGGGCCTGGGCTGGGGATATGGCCTAGTGGCAAGAGAGCTTGCCTTGTATACATGAGGCCCTGGGTTCGATTCCCCAGCACCACATATACAGAAAACGGCCAGAAGTGGCGCTGTGGCTCAAGTGGCAGAGTGCTAGCCTTGAGCAAAAGGAAGCCAGGGACAGTGCTCAGGCCCTGAGTCCAAGCCCCAGGACTGGCCAAAAAAAAAAAAAAAAAAAAAAAAAAAAAAACAAAAACAAGTTCAGGGCCTCCCCACTTCGGCCGTCTTCCAGCTGGATGCCACAGGAGTACTTGGACCCTCAAGATTCACACACACACACACACACACACACACACACACACACACACACACACAGAGTGACCAGAGCAGCTTGCACCTGCACAGGCGTTGAAGGCTCCAGAATCTGCATGGATGCCTAAATGCAGAACTGCAGATCACTAAACTGAGATGACTGAGCAGGAAGGGTGAAGATAGGGAAGGGCTGTGGGGAATATGATGGGTGTAGTTAGCAGACCAGGATGGACGATAGGGGCGTGGTTACATGGCAGACCAGTCGAAGTCTCAAAAAGACTATAGACAACCTATGAAGTTCATGAACTCTAAGTTTTATACGTTAAACAAAACTGAAGCGTGTTTATCACAAGATAAACAGACCACAATGTATTTAGGCTCATAATGGGTTTGCGGACCGATGAGAGAACCACGCCCCCGGAGAGCATGCTCCAAATTCCCGAGGGCTTACCGGTAGCTCCGGACTTCCCTTCCCATGGGCTTCCCACCCCAATTGGGCGCCAGATGCCGGGCTAAATTTATACCTCCCCCTATGCGGAGGCGCCAAGCTTTTTTACCCCTTATATGTGTTCCCTTTCCACTCTCTCCCTTGGCCGCCTGACCTGCAGGCGGGCCAAGATGGAGTGGAGGACACGGGTAGCCTCGGTTACGTGTGGCCGCGAGAATGCCCTCCTCCTCCCTATACTCGCCAAGGAAGCAAGGCATGCATGGACACCTCGGAGTAAGCTTCAAGGGCTTTCTGTTTATTCAAGGGAGGGGCAATCAGACTTATAGCGGTAATGATGAGGGAAGGGGAGGGACTGACCAGGAGCTAGTGACAGACTGGTGAGCATGTCCATCCAAGAGCAGCGACCTAGAACCTCCCCTATGGGCTAATGTCACTTCCCACCGAACCGCCTTCTGGGTGCCCGACCGCGCCATTAAGACACACGTGCTCGCAGACGAGAGGTGGGGCTGGCTTAACTCCCTCTCCCAGTTCTGGACCGGGAAGGGGGTAGGTGTGGATAGCAGCCACACAGCCCCAGGACGGGAGGAAAGGCAGCGTCTCGGGACCGCCCTCTCCCCCTCAATGCCAAGCTGAATCCCCAACATCTGCCCCTTTTATTTTTATTTTTTGAACAGCAGGAGGTGCCTTACTCGAGGGCGCGCCTGCCTTAGGTTGCCTCCCCCATGGGAGGTCATACCCGTCCTGGGCTAACACACTAGCACTTCAGGCTTACCTACCTGCAGGGCTGGCCAGCCCGATGAGAGAACTCGGGGAGAGTGGGATTGGCACTTGAAAGAAAGCCCTGTTAATTTTTTTCTCATGCCAGCAGACTTCAGTGAGCGGCCGGTCCTAGTGGGCGTTGTGACCAACCTCATGGGGTTCCTAAATGGCTAAAGGCCAAAGGCCACTGTTGTCTGGACAGCTCTAGCTCATCGCTTACAATATAAGAGACCAATTTGTCTAGCGAAGGGCAATGTAAACATAATGCAAATGGGAGCATAAAGCAGACATAAGCATAAGCAATTGTAACACAGGGCAGATGCAAACATGAGCAACTGTAACACATGAGCAATTGTAACACAGGCACAAAGCAAATGAAGGGTCTCTCATCTGGCTCAGTTCAAAGAAAATAGAGGAGTCCTGGTCTGTTTCGGTGTTACTCAAGGTAGTGCGGACAGCACTCCCTTTCCCCGATGGTGAGGTAGAGGCAGGTTCAGGTCCTGGCGATTCGGCAGCCAGGGTGCTGGTAATTTAATGATTGAGGTTAGTAAACACTTTATCGTAAACATTGAAGCAAGGTGCTAAAACCCTGCGCCTATTTTGTAAACATTTATCATGAAACATTGAAGTAAGGTGTCAAACCCCTTAGCTCCTATTTCCCTCCAACGGGACCCCCTAAGACAAACAGCAGGGGGAGAGCAAAGGGAGGAACAACGGTACAAAACTTCACTATAGTTCTTGTGCAAATCTGCGGGCAACGCTGCCACAGCAAAACATTGCGCCAAAGGGCGCCAGACAAGGTCCAGGGAGGAAACAGGGCTGGCGCTGGTGCATCGCTGAAGTACACAGGCAGGCTTCTGTTTTTCCCATGGAAAAAATCCACCACGGTCTCTGTTTTCCAAAAGAGAACAAGGAGAGACATCCCTCAAGAGCAGGTGCCCTTGGGTGGTCATTCTGATGAACAATATTTTAAGTCTCTAGCTGGTATCCAGATTGGATTCGGTTCCCCAGTTGGGAAAACGCATGCGAAGCCCCTTCACGCACTGGTAAGTGGGTCCGGGCCTCGCCATGCTCCTGTAAGGGGGTCCTTCCAGCAGACTTCCACCTTTAAATAAGGTGTCTGGCTTGACCAATGTCTCTGGAAAGCCGACAGAGGTTGGTCCTTGGAGAGATTTAAAATATTCAATGTAAACATAGCTGTCCTTAACTGGTCATGGTGGTTTCCCCCCCTTTTTGTTTTAATAATTGGTCCTTTAGGGTCTCATTATGCCTCTCAATTATGGCCTGACCCCTTGGGTTGTATGGTATTCCAGTGGTATGTTTAATATTCCACAATTGGAAGAATGTCTGCAATGGTTTGCTGATGAAGCAAGGTACATTGTCTGTCTTTACCTGTAGAGGGAGCCCCAGGATAGCAAAACATTATAGAAAGTGGCTTTCAGCATGCCGAGCCCTTTCACCCGAATGGGCAGTTGCCCAGCACGCGTGTGAGTGAGTGTCTATGGACATAAATATATATTTCAACCTCCCAAAGGGAGCATAGTGGGTTACATCAGTTTGCCAGATAACATTAGGCTTAAGGCCTCTGGGGTTGACCCCAGGAGATTGCAGAGGAGGGACTTGCAAAAATGGCATACATGACCTGCAAGTCATTATAATCATTTTTAAATCCTTCACAGGAATTGAAGGAAATCTCTGATGCAGCCCTCTCCAATTTAAATGCGTACGCTCATGGAGTCCTTGGGCCATTTGAAGGTTTTGAGGCTGTATGATAACTGTAGCTATAGTAGTCCCATTAGTGGCCAGATGATCGGCCGTTTGATTACCTTGTGCCAGGTTCCCAGGTAGTTCTTGGTGTCCGCGAAGGTGCTGCAAGAATATAGGCTCAGCCCGTTCTTTTAATAAAGACCTGACTTGGATCATCAGAGGAGTGATTGGATTTTTATCTAATTTAATATATGAGGACACCAGGTTTGGTAGCAGATTAACCACATACAAACTGTCAGAAAACAGGTTCATCAGCTGTTTAACATGGGTTAGTGCTAGGGCAACTGCGTACAGCTCCTTAAACTGTGCAGATCCTGTGACTGCCTCAAAGTAGTGGGTGTTTTCTTTCCCACCGGCAGGGGAGGAGGCGGAGTGTACCACTGCGGCAGACCCCGCCCTTCCCCCATCTGTAAAAACATTTACAGCCTTGATAAGAGGCCTGGTAGAGAAAAGTACAGGAGGGGTCCACTGTAACCTAGAAAATGAGGTCACCCACCTTGAAGTGCCATAATGGCAATCTAACTTCCCCAAGAAACCCTCCAAGGCACTAGACACCTGGTCATTATTCCTTCTGACCCATTCAAAATCTGACAGCCGATAGAGAATGACTAGCACATCAGGGTCTCGCCCATAATGCCTCAGGGAGTTATCCCGACCTTTAATTACCAAGTCAGCTAGTTGGTCTAGCTGGGAATAAACCCTGGGAGCTCCTCCTACTGATGCGTGCACCCATTTAAGAGGCTCGCCTGACTGAGAAATAACGGCTGAGGAAAGCTCAGAGCAGGGGAGGATCCAAAGGCAAAAGGGGGCACTCAGGCTTATAGCGAGCCAACTGTGCCATATTTAGGGCCATTTGGATTTTCTGGAATATTTCTTGAAGTGATGGGGTTATTGTAATAACATCAGTGGGCGCTTTACCCTTTAAGGAGTCATGGAGTGGAAGCAGCTCCTCTGTAGGCAAATGAAGCCAAGGCCTTAGCCAATTAATCTAACCCAACAGTCTTTGCATCTCCACCAAAGTATAAGATGACTGGAAGGATAACTTGGGCTTAAGGGGGCAAACAGCATCTAATCTAAGTTCTGCCCCCAAAATCTTAAAGGGATATACCTTTTGAAACTTGTCACTGGCTATATGCAGTCCTCCTGTTTGTAGGAGTGTTTGCAACCTCCTATAGGCAGCATCCAGCACTTGGGTGTCTGCTGCCCCAATAATGATGTCATCCATATAGACATATAAAGTAATATCTGGCTGGCTCTGAAGAGGTTGAAGGACTTGTGACACATAATGCTGACAGAAGGCTGGACTATTAGCCATGCCCTGAGGTAGAACTACCCACTCATACCTTTGGTCTGGCCTTTGGTAGTTAACCAAGGGCATGGAGAAAGCAAACTTCTCACAGTCCTGTGGGTCAAGGGGAATGGAAAAGAAACAGCCCTTGATGTCAATTATAATGAAAATCCGATTCTGAAGAATGAAGGGGATGCATGGCAGCCCCCGTAAAGGGGTGCCTGTGGGAATTATCCGCTCATTAATTTTTCTTAGGTCCTGTAACATCCTCCATTTACCTGAGGCCTTTTGTATAACAAATACAGGGCTGTTTCAAGGGCTCAACGAGGGTCTAATATGCCCTAGGGACAGTTGTTCTGATATTATTTCCTTTAATCTTTCTAGCTTGTTTGAGGAGAGTGGCCGCTGTTCCACCCACACCGGGGGACCCGGGAGCCATCGAATGGCAGGGACGGTAGGAACAGTGGCCCTTAGAATTGGGGGTGAGGCCCTGTGAAACAAACAGAGGTCTCCTAACCTGAGACCTTGGAAGGAGGCACTCCCTGATGATCGCTAGGAGCACCTGACAGGCCATGACCTGTGGTGATCGAGGCTTTGGCTTCCCCTAAGATATCCCATCCCAGCAGATTATCTATTAAGCCTGTCATTACCAGGGGACGCACCACTCCCTTATTACCGCTCATATCATCCCAGGTAAGCCAGTCCCTGGTTATCTCACTCTCAGCTTTACCCCCACCCCTGATGTCTGAGGCCCGGGGATCAACTGCCACAATGGAGGAACTTCCTCCTTTTTTATTATAGTCTGATCTGCTCTGGTATCAATTAAGAATCAGAACCTCTTTCCGGCTATAACAATTTCTGTCTTTGGCCTCATTCCCGGGACTATTGGGACTTCCCAGTGGGCCTCAGGCTGGTCACTAGGCTGGTCGCCTCCTTTGGGTGACAGGGCTAGAGGGCGCCCCACTACTTGTTTAAAGGCTTCCCCTTAGCATCAAATTTGGACTTACAATCCTTTCGCCAATGAAATCCCTTTTTGCACTGGGGGCAAGGTTTTGTAGGTAGCTCCTTGGCCCGGCCTGAGGGTTGTCCTTGCGAGGCGCCAGACCTTACGAGACCGGAAGGACACTCCCTCTTAAAGTGGCCCAGGCCACCACATTTGTAACAGCACTCCTTGCTTACCTCACCGGTGGGGGCAAGGGCGGGCTCCTCAGTGAGCAAGGCGGCCAGCAACTGCGCCCGGCGGGCCCGAGCGCTGATACCCCGGCAAGCATATATCCAGTTGTCCACAGATGTCTTCTTTATTCCTGCACAAGCCAATCTGCATTCTGAGGTCATCCTTTCCCACACCAGGGTCCTTAGAAACTGTTTTACCTGGGACCCAGAAACCCTCTGGTGGAAATCGTCCCTTACCCAGCTAACAAAGGCAGCAAGACTCTCTGTAGCCCCTTGAGTAGCTTTTATTACCGGGGTCCCTAAGGACTCCTCCCCCAAGCCATGCCATGCTGCAAGTTCCATGGCCCGTATCTGCTCCTGGTAGGGGGCAGGGAAGGCAGCCCATTGGGGATGGGTGGATCCAAACAACATGCCAACGGTTATGGGAATTGGAGGATCAGCAGCCTAATTTCTTCCGGCCTGAGCATAGCACTCAAGTCTGAAAAGGGAACACCAATACATTGTTCTATCAAGCAAGGACCGGGCCAGGCTTCTCCACTCCTGAACGGTGGAAAACCGATGGGCCATTCCACGGAGGAGGCTTTCCGTCCAGCGAGTATTCGGTCCCCCCCCCTCGAGGACTATCCTTCTAAATTCTCTAAAGTCCTTGTCCTCCTGGGGCAGCCACGAGGCTGAGATGGATACCAGGTTAAGGTCTGCTTGGTCATCTGCGCTCGGTGAGTGCGCGCTGCTGCAGCTGCTGTGGGGCAGCCACTCAGTGGGGCTCCTCAAGTCTGCATAGGGCGGAGCCGAGTGTCTGGTGGGGGAAGGGTAGCACTACGGCGGATGCCATCTCGTGCCCTGCTCGCCAGCCACGTGTCTCGGGACTGCAGCACCTAGTCTGGGGTCCCGGAGATCAGGGTCACGCTCGTCTGAGGGCCCATTGGAGAGGGGCATCAGGCCCCCCTCCAGATCGAGATTCTCCACTGCCGCCCTCTCCCAAGCCCAGGGATTCTCTTCCCCTGGGTTCGAAGAAAAGCAGGCTTTAAGGGTCTTAATAGCTGGGAAGATCACAAGAGGAAGGTCTTCTCCCAGCCCCACTTCCTTGTCTTCCAGTTTCTGCCCCAGCTGGTCCCATGTCTCCCACGAGAGTGGGTTGGCTTCAGCGAACCATGGGACTCTATGGGTCAACTCCTCCCAAATTTGTATGGCACAGGATTCTGAAATACTCATCCCAGTGTTTTGGAGGGTAAACCTCAGGATTTTAAGAGACGAATTATTCCACCTGCTCTGAGTCTGTCCCATCTTCTTTGCGGAACGATGAGAGAACCACGCCCCCGGAGAGCATGCTCCAAATTCCCGAGGGCTTACCGGTAGCTCCGGACTTCCCTTCCCATGGGCTTCCACCCCAAATTGGGCGCCAGATGCCGGGCTAAATTTATACCTCCCCCTATGCGGAGGCGCCAAGCTTTTTTACCCCTTATATGTGTTCCCTTTCCACTCTCTCCCTTGGCCGCCTGACCTGCAGGCGGGCCAAGATGGAGTGGAGGACACGGGTAGCCTCGGTTACGTGTGGCCGCGAGAATGCCCTCCTCCTCCCTATACTCGCCAAGGAAGCAAGGCATGCATGGACACCTCGGAGTAAGCTTCAAGGGCTTTCTGTTTATTCAAGGGAGGGGCAATCAGACTTATAGCGGTAATGATGAGGGAAGGGGAGGGACTGACCAGGAGCTAGTGACAGACTGGTGAGCATGTCCATCCAAGAGCAGCGCCCTAGGACCTCCCCTACAGGCTAACGTCACTTCCCACAGAACCGCCTTCTGGGTGCCCGACTGTGCCATTATGACACACGTGCTTGCAGATGAGAGGTGGGGTTGGCTTAACTCCCTCTCCCGACCAGGGAAGGGGGTAGGTGTGGATAGCAGCCACACAGCCCCAGGGCGGGAGGAAAGGCAGCGTCTTGGAACCGCCCTCTCCCCCTCAATGCCAAGCTGAATCCTCAACAAGGGATGATGCCCAGGCTCTGAATTCAAACACCAGGACTGGCACAGAAAAAATAAAATAAAAATAAAGAAGAACAGGTGAACTTACTGTGCTTGTTAAAATAATTGGACTGGCATGTGAACATCATCACATCTTCCTTTTGAAGTCCAGATCTTCTTGGAGTTGTGAAGGGTTTTGCATTAAACTTGACATCACGATTCAAGTTGATCTCCTGAATATCACTCTAGGGTCTGGTCTATCAGACATGATATTAGCAAATAAGCATTTGAAGCCATAAATGACTCAAAAACAGTTTTTATAGGTTCTTTACATGATTCTGCCTGTCAATAGCATTTTAAAATGAAAGTAAATACAGCATTAAGCTTCTTCTTCTTCAGTCTTCACTTCTGAATTGGTCAAATAAAAGCACAGAAGCCTAGACCTTCTCTTAACCAAATGTCCATTGCATGAGACAGAAAACATAGTAAGGCTAAGTCTGCCTTTCATTCTATGTCTCCTCATATTTTCTATCCTCTCACTTAGGATGTTACATTAGTCAGGGTTCTCAAGAGGCACATACTCAACAGAAAGATACATATATAATTGTAAATGATAGATATATATGTGTGTTAGATAAAAGGGATACACATATAAATATACAGCTGTAAATATTAAAGAGGAGTTATTAGATTCTTACACAATTGGAGGCTAGCTACTTCAACCATTGCCATTTGCATGCTGGAGAGCCTGAAAACTGAATGTGTTCAGTAAATGCTGCATGCCTCTGAGAAAACGATGCAGCCTGTCTGAGGCTGAAAAACTGGAAGCACGCTAGAGATTTGCTGGTGTGAGTGCATATTGAGGGCCAAAGAAATTAGGGTCTGAATTCTATGGGTGATGGCAGCAGCAACAGATGCACTCATTCCAACTTCCATTTGGCCTTTTCTAGCAAACTATCCCGGACTGCACAGTTCAAGGAACAGAGCATGGATCCTCTCTACTGATAAATCTATAACAATTATGCATTCTAAGACCAGAAAAACCACAGGCTGTGTTCCTGTTCCCAGTAGCCCTGTGGTAAGGTGGACCCTTGTCTAAAAAAAAAAAATCACTCAACCTCCACAAGCCCTTACTTTGTCTAAAGAACCACAATATTGTTTTCAGTCTACTACAATCAGCATCAGTTCAGAGATACTATGCATTTAGGCCCTGAAAATTGTGATTGTATTCTTTCCCCGAGTGTATTAATACCTTGGTAAAACATTACAGAACTCTTTGGGTAAGTATGGGACAAAACTAACAGTAAAACATGCTGGGAGTATACCAGGGCTCTTCCTCCAGGGGACATGTCTTCAACTTCATTTAAGGGATTCTGGGTCTGTAAACTGGCTGAAGCCTGAGAACTGGCTCTCTTTTTATTCAAGGTAGGCTGTCATTGTTGGCCCTGGAATATTTTGGCTTGTACTAATTTCAAGTAAGAATTTAGTAGGTTTCAAGCCAGATGCCAGTGACTCAAATCTTTAATCCTAGCTACTCAGTACATTGACCTGTGAGGATTACGGTTCAAAGCCAGCCAAGTCAGGAAAGTCTGTGAGACTGTTATATCCAATAAATTACTCCCCAAAAAAGCCAGAAGTGGAGCTGTGGCTCAAGTTGTAGAGCACTAGCCTTAAGCAAAAATAGCTCAGGAACAGTATCCAGGCTCTAAGTTCAAGCCCCATGACCAGTGCACGCACACACACACACACACACACACACACACACACACACACACACTAATTCAGTGGGTTTCTTCTCTATTTCACTTCTGGGAACACCATGATTAATTATCTAAGGCCAGAGATCTTCATGAGTCAGATCATTCTAAGCAACTGGTTTTTCTCTGCTGTGCTTTACAGTGTCCAAGTCAAGATAACTTGCCAAAACTTGAGTGGGTTACTAAGGATGATTCAAAGGCCTTTTGGAGTGTGCAATTTGGGTTATGGTAAAGAAAACTGGTGTGTTTGTTATGTTCTGTTTACTTGCTTATTTGAGCATGGTTACTTAGTGCTATCATACTCCTTACTCCATCAAAGATGAGAGGAATTTTCTTGTTAATATTTCAAGTGGATTTGGGTATCTTAACTTGTAAATAGGACTTTCCACGATTCTATTTTTCCTTCTTTCTTAACTACCCTTCTGATCACATTATAATTTCATAAACTAGTAGAAACAGTTTCCAATTATGTTCAGGTAGCACTCATCATTTTTTTTATTTTATTGTTAGCAGAATAAACTTTCACTTACTGTTTTATGGAAGTATGTTAGAAGCCTGAACATTTCCAAGAATAGGTTCTCCATTACCTGAACTATACCTAATGTCTAATTTTGGAAGCCCTGCTTTTGGACTTCTGCTGTTTATTTGCATAAATACACTGGGATAAAAGTTTTTATGTTATAATAAATTCTTTAAACTTGAAGATTGTCAATTTCCTTTTTCTCTTTAATACTTTTAGTTTGAAATAATTTTGTAAAAACATCAGAATATTTTAATAAATCTGTTCAATAGTCTAGTCACAAATTCTAAACCTAGGGCATTTTGGGCATATTGTGAAGAATACAGGAATTTTTTTGAGACAGAATATTTATGCAGACCAGGCTGCATAATAATGTATAATAAGGGCTGGGGGTATGGCCTAGTGGCAAGAGTGCTTTCCTTGAATACATGAAGCCCTGGGTTCAATTCCCCAGCACCACATATACAGAAAACGGCCAGAAGTGACGCTGTGGCTCAAGTGGCAGAGTGCCAGTCTTGAGCAAAAAGAAGCCAGGGACAGATCTCAGGCCCTGAGTCCAAGCCCCATGATGGGCAAAAAAAAAAAAAAAGTATAATAATACATCAGCATTATAATGCTGTGATTATAGAAAAACATTATCATCTCTGGCCTCAGAAAGTAGTTTTAATCTAAAGTATTGAGTGTTCTTTTATTGAAATAGGCCCTTTCTGTTTGTGTTCTCTGGGTAGAAACTATGAATTTGGATTTCACTTTTCTCTAATAAACAGAAGGTTTGATGGGACTTCAGAACCACCAGGAGCATAGAACCCAAATACAGAAGACTCCCACAGTGTGGGACCTAGAAAGAGTAGAAAGAGACTGAGAACAGAGGCAAGGCACTGTGCATCCCAGACCCGAGAGCACTCCACTGCCACACTACTCAGCCCATTTGAATGGAGCACGGTTGTGACCCAGCAACCAGCAAGCTGTAGCACATAGATACAGAGATCTGCCACAGCACAGCTTGACAGTTCTTAACTAGTTCCAGGATCAGTGAGTACCCCACGGGGGACAACCCCCTCCCCTACAGCAGACCAGCCCTGGAAGTGACCCACAAAGCTTGACCTGAACCCCTGCCCATGACCTGGACCCCTACCCATCGTGCCCAAGAAGGAAAACCACACTTGAAGGGAACAAAGGGGCCAGAACACTTCCCCATCCCTCCATCCCACCTGCTAATGCTCTTATGTGGGAACCCTAGTGGCCTGGGCCACTGGTACCTGTCAGAAGCTATGAATTGTGCACATGCCCCACAGCCAGTGGAATGAGCCCTGCCCAGTGGGTTCTTCCAAGAGTTCCCCATAGGTGGGAATACCAGCCACCTGGGCCACTGGTACCTGACTGAAACCACAAACTGTGCACATGGTCCGCGGATGGTGGGGCATGCTATGCTCACAGGGCTCTGCCAAGACTTCCCCCTAGGCAGGAACCCCAGCCACCTGGGCCACATATTGCATGGGAGTCCCGCAACCGGTGGAGCGTGCCCCACCCACCAGGATCTGCCAAAAATGTGCCGTATTGCTGGGATTCATAATGTGGGTAACAGCAGCCAGCAGGAGGAATGTTTCTCACCCGCCACAATCTGTCAAACAGCTAAGCCTGCATGCCAGCCCCCGTCAGGAAGCGCAAATTATGGCAACATGCATCCCACAAAAAACACACCCCTGTTAGGAGGCACCGACCCCTGGAGGGAGCTACTGAAACTGCTGCCTTGTCTTGAAGTGTGACTTGTGTGGGTGCCCTGACAGCAAACAGAGCACACACGTCCATAAGAGGAGGCAGACCAAGCTGCAGACCAAGTGCCAGCCACCCAGTGAACAACCTGGGGCTAAGGCACTAAAAAAATCAGTGCACTAATCAGAAGCATACCCCTTCTGAAGCCAACACCTACCCTGAATGTAACCTGCTCAGTCCCAGTTGCAGATCACTGCAGATCAGACAGAGTTCCTTTCAGCTAGCCTAGAACCAAGGGTTAACACAGACACCAGCCGGCTGGGAATTCCATTGCGTCAGCAGCCCAGTGTGAACCAGCCGAGGGCCAAGTGAAGGCTACCACCTGTCAGTCACCAACAGGCAGAGGTGGGACATGGGCCCCATGACCCCTGTTCCCACATATGTAGATCACAACGAAAAATTGCAGGATTCATGAACATCCAAGTCAGCACATCAATCCCAAAAGCCAGCAACAATCCAGGAAAGAACTGCAGTGAAGGAGAGAGGGAAGCCAAAAGAATAATTAAAGATATGATAACAGAACTGGCAAAAGAAATAAAAGAGATAAAAGAGGAGTTCCAAAAGCAATTTCAAGAGAATAAAGAAGAAATTTCAAGAGAATTTCAGGATTTCAAAAGTTTAGTTGGGGGTGGGGATATGGCCTAGTGGCAAGAGTGCTTACCTCGTATACATGAGGCCCTGGGTTCAATTCCCCAGCACCACATATACAGAAAATGGCCAGAAGGGGCACTGTGGCTCAAGTGGCAGAGTGCTAGCCTTGAGCAAAAAGAAGCCAGGGACAGTTCTCAGGCCCTGAGTCCAAGCCCCAGGACTGGCAAAAAAAAAATAAAAATAGTAATCACAGGTAAAAGAAGCAAAAAACAAAACAAAACAAAAAACCAAACAAGCAAAAAAAACAAAACAGGAAAGCAAGAAAATGACAGAAAACAAAGCAAACCTCTCTATAATAACCATAAACACTAATGGACCCAATTCTCCAATCAAAAGAAAAATAACTGCAGTCAATCAGAAAACAAGATACATCCATTTGTTGTCTCCAAGAGACCCATCTCCCAGCCAAAGAAAGACAAAAACAAATTGTGAGTAAAGGGATGGAAAAAGATCTTCCATGTAAATGCACCCAGCAATAAGGCAGGGGTTGCCATTTTGATTTTTGACAAAATAGACTTCTCATTAAAATCAGTTCAAAAAGACAAAGAGGGTTATTACTATTAATACAGGGAAAAATCCAAGGAGACAATATCACAGCCATCTATACTCTCCAAATAATGGAGCATCTAAATACATCAAACAAACACTCTCAGACTTACAGAACAAGATAGACCCAAGTACAATAGTAGTGGGAGACTTTAACACTCTACTCTCACCAAAGGAGGTCAACCGTAGGACAAGCAAAGAAATCCTGGACCTAAATGATACAATATCCCAAATGGAACTAACATAATATCTGTATATACAGAGTTTTCCACTCCCAAACGACCCAATAAATATTCTTCTCAGCAGCCCATGGAACATTCTCCAAAATAGATCACATCATACTTCACACAAAGAACCAAATACAAGAGGACTGACATAATCCCTTGTATTTTATCGGACTACAGTGGAATCAAACTAGTTCTTAGCAAAGCATACAGCAGAAATTACTCAAATACATGGAGGCCGAACAGCACACTACAGAATAACACCTGTGTTACAGAACAAACAAAAGAAGAAATTAGAGAGTTCCTACAATTAAATGGAAATGAAAATACAGAAGTTAATGAGATAGAAAATTCAAAAACTACACATAAAATTAATGAAACAAAAAACTCGTTTTTTTTTTTTTGAGAAAATTTAATAAAATCGTCAGACCTCTTGCAAGATTAACAAAAAAAGAAGGGGGATCAGGGATACCACAGGACAAATTACAACAAATATCCATGACATCAAAATGACCATAAGGAACTATTTTCAGAACTTCCACTCATAAAGAAGGAAAACCTAGTAGAAATAGATGAATTTCTAGAGAAATATAAATTTCCCAAATGGAACCAAGAAGATATAAATCAACTAAATGAGCCAATAACATACTAAGTGATATAGGAAGCAATCAAAAGTCTTCCAATAAGGAAAAGCCCAGGCCCAGATGGTTTCACTATGGAATTCCACAAGACTTTTAAAGAGGAACTAATACACATACTCTTCAAGCTCTTCTGTGAAACAGAAGCAGAGGGAGCAATTCCAACTCATTCTATGAAGCTAATATCATACGCATCCCCAAACCAGGCAAGGATCTAACAAAGAAAGAGAATTATAGACTAATCTTTCTGATAAACACAGATACAAAGCTCCTCAATAAAATATTAGCCAACAGAATCCAGAAACAATTTTTTTTAAATAATACATTATGACCAAGTAGCCTTCATTCCACAGAGGCAAGGCTGGTTTAACATAAATAAATCAATAAATGTAATTCACCACATTAACAGAGCCAAGGTCAAGAACCACATGGTTATTTCGGTTGACTCTGAAAGCCTTCAACAGAATATAGTACCCATTCATGTTAAAAGCTCTGGAGAAAATAGGAATAGAAGGAACATTCCTTAAAACAATAAAAGCCAGTTATGACAGACCAACAGCTAAAATCAGGAAAAAGACAAGGATGCTCACTCTCTCCACAGCTCTTCAACATAGTTCTGGAATTCGTAGCCAGAGCAATAAGGCAAGAAAAAGGACATTAAAGGGATCCACATAGGGAAAGAAGGAATTAAACTATCCCTATTTGCAGATAACATGATCTTATACCTGAATGAACCCCAGAACTCTACTCCCAAACTCCTAGAACTAATAAACCACTTCGGCAAAGTATGAGGATTCAAAATTAACCCACAAAAATCAGTAGCCCTACTGTACTCAATGTGTAAACAGAAAGGGAAATCATGAAAACGACCCCATTTGCAATAACCTCAAAAAGAATAAAATACCTAGGAATTAACATAACCAAAGATGTAAAGGATCAATTTGGTAAAAACTATAAAAATCTAAAGAGGACACCAGGAGATGGAAAGATGTTCCATGCTCATGGATAGGTAGAATCAATATTGTGAAAATGGCCATAATGACAAAAATGATATACAAATTCAGCAAAATCTCCATCAAAATCCCAATTACATCCTTTACTGAAATAGAGAAAACAACCCAAAATTTATATGGAACAACAAGAGAGCTAGAATAGCCAAAGCAACTCTAGGCAAAAGAAGCAGTGCAGGAGGTATCACAATGCTAGACTTCAAGCTCTATTACAGAGTCATAATAACAAAAACAACTTGGTACTGGCACAAAAACAGATCAGAAGATCAATGGAATAGGGTCGAAGACCCCAAAATAAAGCCACATACCTAGAGTCAGCTGATATTTTACAAAGGAGCCAAGGGGTGGGTGGGGGGAGAAGGGTGAGCTGGAAAATTAAAAAAAAAAAGCCAAAGTAGCCAAAGGCATACAATGGAAAAAACAGCCTCTTCAACTATTGGTGCTGGGAAAACTGGGCAGTTACACATAGAAAACTCAATGTAGACTCTAGCCTATCACCATGCACTCATATCAGCTCAAAATGGATTAAAGACCTCAACATCAGACATGAAACTCTGAACATACTGCAGGACAGGGTAGGAGAGACACTAGAGCTCATAGGCACAGGCACAAACTTTGTGAACAGAGTCTTAGGGGCACAACAGATTGGAGAGAGACTCGACAAATGGGACTACATTAAAATAAAAAGATAGGGAACTTCTGGGAAGACAGTGGAGGAGCAGCAGAGCCCTAGCTGAGCTCCCTCTGACATCCCAGTTTTCTCACCCCATAGAAACTTTTACTCCTAGAAAGACAGCCAGAGTAAGTTCTAACAGTACAGGGATTCTGGCCAGGAAGGAAAAATCAACTTTGCTCGTCTGCAAACACAGATTTGAGCTCTGGGCCGTATCCCACCACCGCCAGTGCCAGTGCCGGGACAGTGCACGTCACAGCAACCCGCGCATGCGGCTAAAGCACACAGCATAGACCAGGGAGAAATCCTCCAGACGGCGGCTGAGCACGGATGGGCTGAAATCGCAGAGAAAGCGTGAGTACCCCACGAAAGATATTCTCACTCGCGCCCACAGAGCAGCTTCTGGAAGGTAGCCCTTACCCCACCGCCAGAGCAAAGTGCCATCTTTGACACTGGCATAGGGTCAGACCAGACTGGAACTAAAGCGGGCCTGGGGAAAGCGAGGACAAAGGAGCCATCTTTGAAAAGGGCAAGAGGGACCGACCAGTGAGAGCCAGCTCTGCCCAGGAGAACGCCGCCCCCGCCCAGGCGGGAGGCTCATCCTGGGCCACGGCTTAGCCAGAGGTGACCCGCCCTGCCCACCGGAATTTCTAAATTTAAAGCGAAAGCGGCGAGCAGCTACCGGTGGCACGGAAACACCAGATGGGGGAACAAACAGTTCCTGAGACAGATAAACGGTCGCGTCACAGAGGAAGCCCAATTCCCAGCCCGAAACGGAGCTGAATTCCATAGCCAGCTCTGCCAGGTGGCCGCCCCACCCAGGAGGGAGGAACCTCCCCCAGCCAAGCAACTCTCAGCCGGGCAAACCAGGCCAGAGGCGCCCCGCCCTGCTGAGTCCACAGCCTATTCAAAGCCAGGCATTAAAGGCCGCGGCCCCACAGCAGACAGAGGAGCCATGGTTCCCGAGACTGCTCAAGTCCCCATCTACAGAGGATGCCCAAGGCCTACCTGCAAGCTGTGCGAACCACAGAGACCCAGGATTGTACCAACAGGGGAGAAGGATCAGAACAGATCCACCCCCTGCAAACTGAAAGCAAGACAAACCAGCCTATCAGGAAAATAGACTGCAGACCATTGCAAGGAAACCAGAGACTGGGGAAAGACCACCCAAACAAGGAGGACTCCATCTTTTTTTTCTTTTCAAACATTTTCCAAACTTTTTAAAAATTTTTTTTATTTTTTTCACTTCTGAAACGTTGTTGGTTTTATTGTTTTCCATTTTTACCTGTTTGTTTTATCAAGTGTTTTTTGTTCTTTTTTTTTTTGGTTGTTCGTTTTTCTGTTTTTTTTCCTTTTAATTTTTTTTAATTTTTTAAAAATAATTTTTCTCTGTTTTGTGCATCTGTCTTCCAGTATTTGTTCTTTATTTCTCTCTTTGCATTCTCTTTCTTTAAAAATTACTTTCCTATGAATAACACCTCCACTCTTTTCTGCTAACTCTCCATTGTCTATCATTTTAACCTTGTTCTTTCTACTGATTCTACTCCTCTCCACATTTCCACGTCACTGAAACTAAACCAAAATCATCACCCCCCCCCCAATACATTTTACTCTATTCTCTTTACTACCTCTAAATTTCCGTTCTGACTTACTGCCAGGACCTCCAGGTTCCATTGCTTATTGGATAGAGGGTATCCCTGCTTAATCCGAGTGAATCAAAGGGGTTCACAGAGAAAGCCAGTCCAAAAAGAACTTAATATAAGAACAAGAATTGCTCATAGGGTTGTAACAGCAAATAAGTAACTACTGAATACAGGGCCCAGGATTGGTTGTTATATTGAAATTGCATTCTTTAGGAACACCAAATCTAATTTTATAGACAGGTATACAAGGTATCTGTATATAATTGTGAACTTATAAGATTTACACAACAGTGCATGCAAAGGGCTGCTTTGGGTCTTAAACGGTGCTCACCGGTGCTTGTAGATTGGCATTCCCAATCCAAATGGGCAGAAGAAGCACAAGAAAGATGGCAAACAATGGAGTCCTTTCTCCCATTCAAAACAAGCAGGAAACAGAGCAGTCAATCAAAGACATAGAAGACAACCCTCAAAATGCTCTACAATGTCTACTGATAGCATCACAAGAGCCCAATAGCTATACCCTCATGAACACATAAGATGATGCTAAGTGAAATGAACTTCATGTTATGGAAACGATTGTTATATCACAGTTGTAACTACTTTCAACGTTCCATCTGTATCTGTAGCTTCTATTATTGATGATGTTCTTGTATCACCTTCCTATGGCTGTACCTACACTATCTCTGTAATCTTATCTGAGTATATTGGAAACCATGTATACTGGTATTAGAAGTAGGAAATTGAAAGGGAATACCAAAATTGAGAGACAGGGTAAAAATAGACAAACAACTACAAAAGCAATACTTGCAAAACTGTTTGGTGTAAGTGAACTGAACACCTCAGGGGGGGAAAGGGAAAGAAGGAGGAGGGGGGGGTATGAGGGACAAGGTAACAAACAGTACAAGAAATGTATCCAATGCCTAACATATGAAACTGTAACCTCTCTGTACATCAGTTTGATAATAAAAATTTGAAAAAAATAAGTCTACTGATAAACATGTTAAATGAAAAGTTTGAATCAATACAGCAATCCCTCCATAAAGTAATAGATGATTTCATGGCCTCAACAAATATAAAGATAAATGAAATTCAAGAGTCAAATGAAAAGAAAGCTATCCAGGTAAAAGATTTGAGAGACAGCACTCAAAACCAAATTAATGAAGGAAAGAAGTCCATGCAAGACCTAAGAGATGACATAGAAATCATCAGGAAAGACCAGTCAGAAGGAAAAGATATTCAAAATCAAGCAGCTATCCTACAGTCCTGACTAACTGAAGCAGAGGATCGAATCTCAGGAGCTGAAGATTCCCTAGAATCTATGGAGAAAGATCAAAAATCAATACAAATCCAGTCCAATCAACAAAACAGATCACTACAGGAGATTCAAGACACGATTAGGAAGCCCAATTTAAGGATAATAGGTATTGAGGAAAACTTGGAGAAAGAAGTTAATGGGATAGGCAACCTATTTAACAGAATATTAGCTGAGAACTTCCCAAATATCCAGAAGGATAGGCCTATACAGATACAAGAAGCATTTAGAACCCCAAACCGACCAGACCAGAATAGGACATCCCACCGACACATTGTGATCAAAACAGGATCAGTAGAGTACAAGGAAAGAATCCTTAAAGCTGTTAGGGAGAAGAAAACAATCACATATAAAGGAAAAGCAATCAGAAGTACCCCAGACTTCTCAGCAGAGAACATGAAAGAAAGGAGAGCCTGGAATGAGGTATACCAAACACTAAATAAAAATAACTACGAACCAAGAATACTGTACCCAGCCAAACTCTCATAAATAACCAAAGGTCAAATAAAAGTCTTCCACAGTAAGAAAAAACTGAAACAATATATCTCCACCAAACCAGCTTTACAGAAAATCCTCAAAAATGTACTATACAGGGAAAATAATCAAGATCCCAATACAGACAGAGAAATGAACCCTAATTAGTAAACATCAGATCAAGAAATGGGAAGACACAGCTTTTAACAAGATAGTAATAATGAAAGGAACAAACGATCATCTCTCAATCCTAACTCTCAACATTAATGGACTTAATTCTCCAATCAAACGACATAGGCTCATAAATTGGATCAAAAATCAAGATCCATTTTCTACTGCCTCCAAGAGACACATCTATCCAGCAAAAGTAAACATCTTCTAAAAGTGAAAGGCTGGAATCAAATCTATCAAGCAAATGAACCCGATAAGCAGGCTGGAGTTGCAATCCTAGTATCAGACAAAATTGACTTCAAATTAAAAAAGGTAAGAAGAGACAAAGAAGATTACTACATACTAGTAAAGGGATCTCTCCAACAGGATATAACCATTCTAAATATCTACATACCAAATGCAGGAGCACCCAACTTCATCAAACAAACACTTCTGACTCTAAAAACACTCATAGACGCAAACACATTGATAGTTGGGGACTTTAACACTCCACTATCACCTCTGGACAGATCAACACGCCAAAAACTGAACAAAGAAATCACAGAACTAAATAATTGCATAGACCAACTAGACTTAACCGACATCTACAGAATATTCCACCAGGCAACAATAGAATACACATTCTTCTCCGCAGCACATGGAACATTCAACAAAATAGATCACACCTCTTGGCACAAAGAAAATCTGTACAAATTCAGAAGTATCAAAACCATTCCCTGCATTCTCTCAGACTACAACGGAATAAAATTAGAGCTCAACTCAAACAGCCACCACAGAAAATGCTACAATTCATGGAGACTAAACAACACACTGCTGAACCATCAGTGGGTCATTGAAGAAATTAAAACGGAAATCCAAATGTTTATGGAATTCAACCAATATGAGGACACAAAGTACCAGCTCCTTTGGGACACAGCAAAGGAAGTACTCAGAGGAAAATGTGTATCTCTCTGAGTGCATACACCAACAAACTGGAGAAACAGCAACTCAATAATTTAAGGAAGCACCTTAATTTCCTTGAAAGAGAACAACAATCCAAACCCCAAGTCAATAGACGGAAGCAAATAATTAAAATCAAATCAGAAGTAAATCAATTAGAGACAAAAAAAAAACCATCGAAAGAATCAACAAAACAAAGAGTTGGTTCTTTGAAAAAAATCAACAAGATAGACAGAACCCTGGCAAACCTGACCAAAAAACAAAGGCAGCACACTCAAATAAACAAGATAAGAGATAAAACAGGTAACATCACCACAGAAATAACCGAAATTCAGAAAATAATAAGGGACTATTTTGCAAACCTTTATGCCAACAAATTCGAGAACTTGGAAGAAATGGATGATTTCCTAGAAAAAATTCATATCCCCAAACTCAACCATGAAGATTTAAACCTTCTAAACAGACCCATATCCAGTATTGAAATAGAAACGGCAATAAATGATCTCCCATCCAAGAAAAGCCCAGGTCCAGATGGATTCACTGCAGAATTCTACAAGGCCTTCAAAACAGAACTCACACCAATATTTCTCAAACTCTTCAATGAAATTGAAAGAGAACGTTCACTACCAGACTCATTCTATGAAGCCAGTATAACCCTCATCCCAAAACAAGGCAGGGACTCATCATGGAAAGAGGACTATAGACCGATTTCCCTGATGAATATAGACGCAAAAATTTTCAATAAAATTCTGGCCAATCGACTTCAACAGGTCATCAAAAATAATCATACAGCACAATCATACTGGATTCATCCCAGGGATGCAAAGTTGGTTTAATATACGCAAGTCAATTAATGTAATCCACCACATCAACTGGAGTAAGGTAAAGAACCACATGGTTTTATCTCTGGATGCGGAAAAAGCGTTCGATAAAATCTAGCACCCATTTATGCTAAAAGCCCTGGAAAAACTGGGATTCCAGGGAACATTCCTGAATATAATCAAGGCAGTTTATGACAAACCAACAGCAAGCATAACTCTAAATGGTGAAAAATTAAAGCCATTCCCTTTAAAATCAGGAACAAGGCAGGGATGTCCACTCTCTCCCCTGCTCTTCAACATAGTAGTAGAATTCCTAGCCAGAGCAATTACGCAAGAAGAAAATTTTAGGGGATCCAAATAGGAAAAAATGAAGTTAAACTTTATCTCTTCACAGATGACATGATCCTATACCTAAAAAACCCCATAGACTCTACCCCCAAGCTACTAGAGCTGATCCAAAACTTAGGCAAAGTAGTAGGATATAAAATAAACCCTCAAAAATCAAAGGCCTTTCTCTGTGCTAACGACCCGAAGACCGAGGTTGAAATCAGGAAAGCAACTCCTTTTGCAATAGCCCCAAAAAACATAATATTCCTAGGAATAACCTAAACCAAAGAAGTGAAAGACCTCTTTGATGAGAACTTTAACAGCTTGAAAAACGAAATTAAGTCAGAACTAAGGAAATGGAAAAACCTCCTATGCTCCTGGATTGAGAGGATTAATATAATCAAAATGGCAATATTGCCAAAGGCTATCTACAAATTCAATGCAATACCCATTAATATCCCAAAACCATTTTTTAATGAAATAGAGGAAGCAATCCAGAAATTCATATGGAACAATAAAAGACCTAGAATAGCAAAAACAATCCTAAGCAGAAAGAACAGTGCTGGAGGAATTACAATACCCAACTTCAAGCTGTATTACAAAGCTATAGTAATAAAAACAGCTTGGTATTGGCACCGGAACAGGCCTGAAGACCAATGGAACAGAATTGAAGACCCAGAAATGAACCCACAGAACTACGCCCACTTAATCTTTGATAAAGGAGCTAAAACAATAGTTTGGAAGAAAGATAGCCTCTTTAACAAATGGTGCTGGCAAAACTGTTTCAACACATGCAACAAACTAAAACTAGATCCTTATATATCACCCTGCACCAAAATCAATTCCAAATGGATTAAAGACCTCGAAATCAAAACAGACACCCTGAAAACACTAAAGGAAGGAGTAGGAGAAACACTTGGGCTCCTTGGCGCAGGACGGAACTTCCTTAACAAAGACCCAGAAAGGCTACAAATCAAAGAAAGGTTGGACAAATGGGACTGCATCAAACTGCAGAGCTTCTGCACGGCAAAGGACATAGCTCGCAAGATAAACAGAAAGCCCACAGACTGGGAGAAGATCTTTACCGGCCATTCAACAGACAAAGGCCTCATATCTAAAATATATGCAGAACTGAAAAAATTACCTTCCTCCAAAACAAAACCACAAAGAACCAATAGCCCCCTCAACAAGTGGGCTAAAGACTTACAAAGAGACTTCTCTGATGAGGAAATAAGAATGGCCAAGAAACATATGAAAAAGTGCTCTACATCACTGGCCATAAAAGAAATGCAAATCAAAACAACATTGAGATTCCATCTCACCCCAGTAAGAATGTCCTATATCAAGAAAACTAACAATAACAATTGTTGGAGGGGATGTGGCCAAATAGGAACCCTACTCCGTTGTTGGTGGGAATGTAAACTGGTTCAGCCACTCTGGCAAGCAGTATGGAGACTCCTCAGAAGTCTAAATATAGAACTCCCATATGGCCCAGCAACCCCACTTTTGGGTATCTATCCAAAAAACCACAAACAAAATCACAGTAAAGCCACCAGCACAACAATGTGTTCATCGCAGTGCAATTTGTCATAGCTAGAATCTGGAACCAACCCAGATGCCCCTCAGTAGACGAATGGATCAGGAAAATGTGGTACATATACACAATGGAATTTTATGCCTCTATCAGAAAGAATGACATTGCCCCATTTGTAAGGAAATGGAAGGACTTGGAAAAAATTTTACTAAGTGAAGTGAGCCAGACCCAAAGAAACATGGACTCTATGGTCTTCTTTATTGGGAATAATTAGCACAGGTTTAGGCAAGTCACAGCAGAGGATCACAAGAGCCCAATAGCTATACCCTTATGATCACATAAGATGATGCTAAGTGAAATGAACTGCATGTTATGGAAACGATTGTTATATCACAGTTGTAACTACTTTCAACGTCCCATGTGTATCTGTAGCTTCTACTATTGATGATGTTCTTGTATCACCTTCCTGTGGTTTTATCTACACTATCTCTGTAATCTTATCTGAGTATATTGGAAACCATCTATACTGGTATCAGAACTAGGAAACTGAAAGGGAATACCAAAATCGAGAGACACAGGGTAAAAAAATGACAAACAACTACAAAAGTAATATTTGTAAAACTGTTTGGTGTAAGTGAACTGAATACCTCATGGGGGGAAAGGAAACGGGGAGGAGGGAGGAGGGGAATGAGGGACAAGGTAACAAACAGTACAAGAAATGTATCCAATGCCTAACGTATGAAACTGTAACCTCTCTGTACATCAGTTTGATAATAAAAAATTGAAAAATAAAAAAATAAAATAAAAAGTTTCTGCACAGCTGAAGACATAACTACTGAACTAGAAAGATAGCCAACCAACTGGAAAAAGATCTTCACCAGCAATGGAACAGACAAAGGCCTAATATCCACCATTTATATACAACTTAAGAAATGAATCACTCCAAAAATAATAAACCAATAACTAAATGGGCAAGGGAGATAAAGAGAGATGTCTCAGAAGAAGAAGTAAAAATTGCAAAGAAACACATGAAGAATGCTCACCATTCCTGGTGTAAAGGAAATGCTAATAAAGACAACCCTGACATACCACTTTACCCCAGTCAGAATGGCCTATATTCTGAATTTAGACAACAAATGCTGGTGAGGATGTGGAGAAAGTCGAGTCCTACTGCACTGCTGGTGGGAATGTAAACTAGTACAAGCACTCTGGAAAGTAATCTGGAGGTTCCTTAAAAAACTAAACAGAGACATACCCTAGAACCCAGGCATACTGCTCCTCGGCATCTATCCTGAGCAACAGGAACCAGTATATGACAAGGATACCTGCACTTCCATGTTCATGGCGGCACTGTACACAATAGCCAAGATATGGAAACCACCCAGATGTCTCACTACAGATGAATGGATCCAAAAAAATGTGGTACCTATATACAATGGAATTTGACACAGCCATTAGAAAGGATAAAATAATGGCATTTGCAGGGAAATGGATGGAACTGGAACAAATCATGTTGAGGAAGACAAGCCAAGAACAGAGACACAAATGGTGCATGGTCTCCCTGATATGCAGATGTTAGATTTTAAATGCAAAAAATATGATAAAGTAAACAGGACTGAAGATACCAACATAGAGTGAGACTAGTCTTGGGAGAAAAGCACCAAATAGTAAGACCACAGCACCTTTTCATATGTACATAATAATTTACAGAGTGAAAAGAACCCCCCAAATAAGGAAACAAAGGACCTCTTCTGAAACTGTCTTATTATTTTTAGGTGATTTTATATTTTTATGTCATATATGGGGTATACACGAGCACATCTGAGGGAAGCTGGGAGGAGGGTACAGAATGAGTGGAAAGCAGATGAAAAAATACAGCAGAGTGGCCCAACAGCTGCATTGGACATTGATGAAAGAGGGAACAGATAATAGTAAACAAAAGGAAATAAATGAACATATCACCCAATCTGGAAGAAATGGTTTTATTGTTAAAATTCATAGACCTCATGAGCTTTGTAGATTAGAATGATGATTTTCATCATTGTGAAGTTTAAAATGTATACTGTGAAATATATGTAGTTACTTAATCGCTATTGAAAAAAAAAACAACTATACAATCATGTCCGAATTCCCAGAAGCACTTGCTGGAAAGGTCAGAGACTTTTCCTTAGGCCAATATGGCTCTCCCCAGAAAACAGTGAAATCTGGTTTGAGCTAGAAATGGCAAATTCATGCCTAAAATCGTGTTTCTAGGATAATGCAGTTGGGTGACCAAACAGCAGACCCTCTCAAGGGCCCAGAGCTGAAACTTTATAACTTAAGATATTCTAGTGATATATTTTCAAAATGCACAGGGTGTGACATCATCAGTCAGCTGATGTAGTCCAGTGACCTTCTGCTCTCTGGAGCATCTTCTTACCTTTCTATGGTAGAGGCAACAGAAAACTTCTGGCGTGCTAGATGCCAAAGGAGATTGGTCACTGTGATGCTAAGCTGAACTCTCCCATTACATGAAGCATCCACTGTAATTGGTGGATGAGATGTCACCCAGGAGTACTGTCCAATCACATGGAGTGACCACTGTGATTGGTCCACTCGTTGCCATGCAGGGAGGACCACCCAGTCACACTAACAGGCTTATTAATGGGTTCCCTGCAGAGCATGCCATCTAATGAGATGTTGAGTTGGCCCATGATGTGGGGTAATGCAAGTCTGAATATTAACCACCCCCCCCCCCAATAGCAGCCATTTCTATCCCTTACAGTTATTAGCAACTGTCTGGATGATGGGCAGAACCAACTTCTGAGATGTCAATTGACTGTGTCATGGCTGAGTTAAGTTTGGAGTTGAGTTCTGAGACAGATTCTGAGATTTCTGTTAATGAAGATCTTGGATCCCAGAAACCCGAGAATAAGCCTTCAATATTAGCAGCCATTACCTACCCTTCACATATACTAGCATCTGACCACATGATGGCTAAGCTAATTTCTGAGATTCTATTATATCTGCTGATGAAGACGTCAATGCCATGGAGCCCAAGAGGCATGATTCAAACATTCAGTAGCAGGAGGGGCCCAGCCACCTTAGCACAGGGAAGTATGGTTGTTAGTACATGCATGTTCTGATTCACACATACCCACTTTCTCTCATGTACATCCATGCTCATACAAGATCAGGCTTCATTATAACGCAATAATTCTCCAAGACAATTTTCTAAACTAAAACAGGACATGATCACCTCACCTTGCAAACAGTCACATGAGCTCTGTTGTAAACTGAGCCTTTTAGTAGTATACTCTCTCTAAAAAGGTCATCCATGCAGGTTATGTAAATAGGGCACATCAGAGCACTCCAAATACATTTTTTTTTTTTGGCCAGTCCTGGGCCTTGGACTCAGGGCCTGAGCACTGTCCCTGGCTTCTTCCCGCTCAAGGCTAGCACTCTGCCACTTGAGCCACAGCGCCGCTTCTGGCCGTTTTCTGTATATGTGGTGCTGGGGAATCGAACCTAGGGCCTCGTGTATCCGAGGCAGGCACTTTTGCCACTAGGCTATATCCCCAGCCCCCAAATACATTTTTATCATAGGAAAGAAATTACAGGCAACAAGTGAGTTATAAAAAATGACAAGATTCCCTCAACTATCTGATTTACAACAATTTCCATTATTTCTAATGTGTGAGAAACCAGTGCTTTCATACTGTGATGTTAAGAAAGTAAACTAGTAAGAGTATTTTGAATTCAACATGTTAACAGAATTCTACACTTATATACATATTTGTATATATGTGTGTATGTGTGTGTCCAGATACATACATATGTAAAGCCAAGGTGTGAGGAATATGATTATTTGTCACAGAAAGGCTGTTAAACTGAGCTATATAGTGATACCTTGGAAACAATCAGATTTTAATGTATTACAAGCTTATTTATAAACTTATTATGTACTTAATAAACTTATAGGTAGACTGATTGATTGTTTCTTGGAAAGATAATAATCCAGAAATTAACTGGTATGGATGTATTTTTTGGTTATATGTCTCTATCTAAAGATTTTAAGCCATAAAAAAAGATCTTTAAAAATATATTTTATCTTCTCACATGAGACTTCTCTTTATAAAAATTATCAGCTGTACTTTATGTTTGGTGATCTTCAGTATCCCTGAACACTGGAATTGCCCTTCCTTCCTTTCTATCCAGACTACTTGGAGAGCTCTGATTGGTGGGCTTGAAGTGTCTTATGTACAAGGTGCAATTCTTGATTTTGTCAGTAGGTGGCACCAAAGTACAGCCATTAACAAATAGTTCCACCAAAAATCTTTTACAATTAGAAAAATCCATTTCTCTTTAAAAGTAGCTTAGACAGAATGATGCTATTTCTGTCTGAAAAGTGTAATAGTAATAGAATAATACTGTAAAATCATACCATAAAACATGAAGTAGCTCTAGTTCACCAGAAGACATAGGGAACCACTGTACAGCAGAAGGTGACAGAAAAGATGTGGGAACCATGGCAGGATCTGGGCAGTTGTTCAGTGACCTGGGATGGGAGTTATGGAGAGAGGTTAGAGAATATCTGGGGAACCTGTACATGTATTGGGTAACAAATATGACAAATAATGAATGTGAGAGAACTTTGATCTCTTTACAGTGTGCCCATCTCAACCAACACTGCAGATGAACAAGATTAATCACTGAATACCAGGGACATATGACATCAACGGGCAAATGGAAGGGCTTAAGCATATGTGTGAAGTTTCCAAACATAACTTTTATCACATTAACCCACTTTAGGGTATTTATTAACTGAAAATGTAAGCCTTTTCAATGAAAACTTATATGGACATAACTTAGATGTCTCCTCTTGATCAAAATGAAAACTGTAACAGTGATAGTCATACCACCTATTCAGTAGTGGGGAGAAAGGAATTTAAGCTGTTAACTTGATTCAGTGGAAACATACTTTTAGCATTAAGTAGTTTTTCTCACTTCTATATCCGCCATTTTCCTGGAATGGACAAAAACACACATTTTAGGAGATATCTACATGTGAAACTGGAAACATATTGTAGTCTAGACTGATGACAGGGCTACAGTTATAAGCCATATTGTACATGGTGCAGCTAGAAAAGTTACACACACACACACACACATCCTCTAGGAAAAAACTTAACTAAGGACACAAAAAACCTCTACAATGAAAACTATAAAACACTGAGAATAGAAACTGAAGAAGATACTAGAAGATGGAAGGAGGATCTTCCATGGTTATGGTTTGGATAAATTGATATTGTAAAAATGGCTATACTACTTAAAGCAATCAAGAGTTTTAATGCAATGTCCATCAAAATCCCAATGTCATTCTTCATAGAAATATAAAAATCAACTTAAAGCCTGGTGCCAGTGTCTCACTTCCACAATCCTACTTACCCAGGAGGCTGAGATCTAAGAATCATGGTTTGAAACTAGCCCAGGCAGGAAAGTGCATGAGAGTGTGATCTCCAGTAAACTAGCCCTCTAACAGTCAGAAGTGGAGCTGGGAATATGGCTTAGCGGTAGAGTGCTTGACTAGCACACATGAAGCCCCAGGTTCAATTCCTCAGTACCACATAAGCAGAAAAAGCCAGAAGTGGGATAGTGCTTCAAGCAAAAGAAGCTCAATGACAGTGCCCAGGCCCTAAGTTCAAGCCCCAGGATTGGTAATAAAAAATAAAACAAAGCCAGAAGTGGAGGTGTGATTGATGTGGTAGAGCATAAGCCTTGAGCAAAAGAAGTTCAGGGACAGTGTCTAGGCTCTGAGTTCAAGCCCCAGGATCAGCACACACACAAAAACAATCAATTCAAAAATTCATATGGAGGGGCTGGGAATATGGCCTAGTGGCAAGAGTGCTTGCCTCCTACACATGAAGCTCTCGGTTCGATTCCCCAGCACCACATATATGGAAAACGGCCAGAAGGGGCGCTGTGGCTCAGCTGGCAGAGTGCTAGCCTTGAGCGGGAAGAAGCCAGGAAGGGTGCTCAGGCCCTGAGGCCAAGGCCCAGGACTGGCCAAAAAAAAAAAAAAAATTCATGTGGAACCATAAAAGATCTCAAATAGACAAAGCAATCCTATGCAAAAAGGGCAATGTTGGAGACATCACAATACCAGATTTCAAACACTACAACAGAGCCATAGAAACATAAACATGGAATAGAACAGAAGATCCCAGATAAACCCTGTTACAGCCATCTGATTTTTTAAGGAGCTAAAAACATACTTTAAAGAGTCTCCTCAACCAAGGGTCTTAGGAAAACTGGATATCCATATGTAAAAGAAGAAAACTACATCCTTATTTCTCAACTTGTACAAAGACAAATTCAAAGTAGTACAGGTATTCAGGAAGCTAATACCTAAAGACTGAATTTAGAAGCCAGCTCCAACAGACAAATCCAAGAGACTCCAACTAACCAGCAAAATTCCAGAGTGGCTCAAATGGTAAAGTACTAATCATGAGTGGAAAAAGCCAAGTGAGCATACAAATCCCTGAGTTTAACCTCCAGTACAAGCAAAAAATAAAAATGAATCAAATATCTGTATGCAAGACTAGAAACTTTGAAAACAGAAAATAAAACACTTGAAGATATAGGCATAGGTAACTACTTTTTGAATGGTACTCCAATTACTCAGGAAATAGCAAAAATTCACAAATGACATTTCACCAAATTTTTAAAGTTCCTGCACAGAAAAGAAAACAATTACTAGATTTAAGAGAAAATTCATAAATTGGAGAAAGACATTTGAAGCTATTCACCAAAGGACTAATCCAGAAATTATACAATGAGTTCAAAAATTAACCACCCAAAACAAATAACAATTAATAAATGCACAAATGAATAGGCAGTACTCAAAAGAAGTACAAATGGCAAATAAATACATGAAGAAATGTTCAACATCCTTACAATAAAGAAAATAAAAATAAAAACAACACTGAGCTTTTTCCCTCACATCACTCAGAATGGGTATCATCATGTTTTCTTGAACAAACAACAAATGCTGGAGAAGATATGAGGAAAGGGAACACTTTTATGGGAATATAATGAATGCAGTCACTATGAAAATCAGTAAGGAGGTTCCTCTAAAAACTGAAAAATAGTACTCTCATGTATACTACTATATTATTTATGTAAAATATATAAGAATGTTAAATATACTAGTAAGTTAAAAATAAGAAAATTATGTGCAATGACAATAAGCATGTGATTTTTTTTGTTTCACAGCTCACATGTGGAATGTAATTTAACCAAGCATAAGAACAAAAAGCATCTTAGAACAGATAGTGATTACCTGTAGGAGAGAAGAAAAGGGTAAGATCCTGAAGGAATCATGTATTTCTCCACCTGGAGTAATTTTGTAATTTTCTGTTTTTATTTCTGAAATGCAATATAAGAAGTAGATATTCAAGAAACTACATGTTATGCTGGTCACTGGTGGCTCACTTCTTTAATCTTCACTACTCAGGAGGGTGAGGTCTGAGGATCACAGTTCAAAGCCAACCCAAGCAGGAAAGTCCACAAGATTCATCTCCAATTAACCACCAGAAAATGGGAAATGGCGCTGTGGGTTAAAGCAGTACAGAGAACTAGCCTTGAGCAAAACAACTCAGGGACAGTGCCCAGGACCCAATTTCAAGCCTCATGACTGACAAAAAGAAAGAAGAAAGTACATGTTTATTGTAATATCTCCTTATTGAAAAGATTTTTTTTTTTTTTTGCCAGTCCTGGGCCTTGGACTCAGGGCCTGAGCACTGTCCCTGGCTTCTTCCCGCTCAAGGCTAGCACTCTGCCACTTGAGCCACAGCACTGCTTCTGGCCGTTTTTTCTGTATATGTGGTGCTGGGGAATCGAACCTAGGGCCTCGTGTATCCGAGGCAGGCACTCTTGCCACTAGGCTATATCCCCAGCCCTTTATTGAAAAGATTTAATACTCAGTAATGTATAGAAATTTAAAATATTAATACCTAGCATTTCTGTCATTACTGAAATTCACATTATGGTATTTCATTCCACTGATTTTCCTTTACATGCATATATGCAAATATAATACATACATACATATATATTACATTTCATGTAACCATTAGATGTGGGTTAGAATATTTTAATTTTGCTATTTGTGTTTTGAATTATTTCTAATTTTTATGCTAAGTACTAATATGTTGGTGAAACATTCTGATTAATAATACAGTATAAAATATGACTTAATTTTACCTTTTAATAAAAATGTTCTAGCTAATGAAGCCCACTGAAGAATATATCTGATTAGAGATGCTATATCTGTAATATAAAAAGTAATGTCATGTTTGACTCTTCTTATGTTTGTCACTTAGTTCAAAATTCATAAAATCAACAGTTTGTGGAACATGCAATAAAAATAAAAGTGGGCAATGTAATGTATTGTATTCAAATTTTGGATGTGTTAGGATAATAGGATAAGGTAGAGGAGAAGCAGGAGGAGAAGAAGGAGGAAGAGGAGGAGGAGAAGAAGGAGGAAGAGGAGGAGGAGGAGGGATACCTTTAATTATCAGGACATGACAAATAAGTTATGCAACCAGCATTTAATGGTTCCTCTCACTCTACGTCCTCTCACTACAAAACCCACACTCCTAAACCCTTTTGCTAGTACCTTCTGTACCTTCTATATTAGATCAGAGGCCAAGAATGGGAAAGGAGTCACACAAGGTCCTGGCTCTGTAGACAGGTATGGTATCCTTGCCTGGTACCCTCATCCCCCATGTCAGTCTGGATGACTCCCATTGTCAGTCTAGATGACTCACTACTGTTTTTGCTCCTCTATATTATTTGTTTTGAGGGATCAATAAGAACTTTTTTTTCAGCCATGCCACACTAGAAAAAAAAAGAAAGAACATGAAAGGAATCAAAGAATGAGATAAGACTCACATCCATTTCTTGTTGCTATATTCCAGATGCTCCATTTCAGTTTTCTCTTTTATGGGATATAGGTATTTTCTCTTGGGAGCAGTTATCACTCTTCTACTAATCTGTTCCAAAAGATTTTGTATCTGTAAAAAACAATACAAAAAGGTACAAACATAGGTCTTTCCTGATAAAAACAAATCATACCAGCAGAATTCTAAGCATAAACATAGATGTCTGACAATAAGAAATTGACTGAATAATACAAAGTACTATATCTACATCCTAGACAACGATACAGCTGTAATAACCCAGGAGAACTCTCTTTCCTTATAGTGATCCACAGGTTAAATTGTTTAAGAAACCAAGGTAGCACAGCAACTCTCCAATATAGAAGGCACTGGCTACAAGTGTCTATTTAAATTTAAGCTGACTAAATTCACACAAAATTAACAATTGAGTTCATCAGGCACAGTCAGTCTCTAAAGACAGTAGCCTCTGTGTTGGACACTGCAGATAGAGAATATTTTCATCTCTGAATAAATTATATTGGACTCGCTATTCAGACTATGCTAACTTTTACCAGTGAAATAGAACAATACTAATAGTTGTATTTGTTTATTTTTTGTGAAATGAAACCTTAAGATAAAAATTAATGTAAATAAGACAGGCATGGTGGTCCACACCTGTCAATGTAGCACTCTGGAAGTTTAGGTAGGAAGATTTTGAGTTTGAGGCCAGCCTGGGCTACAGAGCATGTTTCAGGCTAATCCGAACTACATGAAACCCTGTGTCAGAGAAAGGAAGAAAGCCAGGTGCTAGTGGCTCATGCCTGCAATCCTAGCTGCTCAAAAGACTCAGTTTGAAGATAGTGCAGGCAGGAAAGCCCATGAAACTCTGATTTCCAGTTGACCACCAAAATGGCAGAAGTAGAGCTGTGGCTCAAGTAGTACAGTGCAAGACTTGCACACAAAAGCACAGGGACAGCTCCCAGGCTCTGAGTTCAAGCCCCAGGACCAGCACCAAAAGAAAAAAGAATACTATTTACTGTCATTTCCAGGAAAATGGATAGTACTGGAGATTGTCTTATTAAGCAAAATAAACCATACTCAGAAAGACAACACATTTTTTTTCTTGTATGTGAACTCTGAAAAAAACTTATAACAGTTGAAAGGGGAACTATAAAGGAATAGAAAAAGGAATGGTGAGACAGGGAAGAAGAGTAGATAATACCATATCTACTGATCAAATTAACATATAGGTGTGAATGAAAATACAAAAATGAAACTCACTATTTGGTACAATTAATAAACTATAATATAAAGAGATTCAGAAACCAAGCTGAAGGGGCTCTCACCAAAGGCAAAAACATTTTAGACATCAAAGAGATTTGTGAGGGCTGGGGATATGGCCTAGTAGCAAGAGTGCTTGCCTCATATACATGAGGCCCTGGGTTCGATTCCCCAGCACCACATATACAGAAAATGGCCAGAAGTAGCACTGTGGCTCAAGTGGCAGAGTGCTAGCCTTGAGCAAAAAGAAGCCAGGGACAGTGCTCAGGCCCTGAGTCCAAGCCCCAGGACTGGCCAAAAAAAAAAAAAAGAGATTTGTGAGTAATGATGTAAAACACATCAAATAATAAACTAATGGTAGTGGCTCACACCAGTAATCTCAGCTACTTGGGAGGGCAGAGGTCAAAAGGATCATAGTTCAAAGATAGACCAGGTAAAAAGCATGTTGGGATATACCCCAATCATCTCTACAGGAGATCTCCACAGGAGGCTTAAATAGAAGAATCACAGTCCAGACCAGCCACAGTGGGGGGGAAAATAAACAGGGCAGGGAGTATGGCTCAAGTGTCAGACAGTCTGCTTAGAAAGTACAAGGTCCATGGGGCTGGGAATGTGGCTCGGTGGTAGAGTGCTTGTCTAGCATTCATAAACCCCTGGATTCAATTCCTTAGTACCACAAAAACAGAAAAAGCCAGAAGTGATGCTGAGCAAAAGAAGCTCAGGGACAGTGCCCAGGCCCTGAGTTCAAGGCAAAGGACTGGAAAAAAAGAACAAAGTACAAGGTCCAGTGTTTAAACCTCATTACTGCCCCTTGCAATATGTAAATATAATAGATCAAATACAGAAATATCTCTGAGTCATGTTTACAAATTATAAAAAAGCAAAACAAAAGAGCAACTCATCTGGAAGCTTTTCTGAAAAGTGGTAATACTTCAAAAGGAATTAAACATCCATACTTCACCCTTCTTTTCTGGTGAGTACTATATCTAAGTGAATCCTAATATTTGAGGGGCAATTTCTGTTATAGTAAATATCCAACTGATAAAATGTTTAACATATTACAGAACTAGAGTATCATTTAAAAATATTTAATAAGCTGGGCAACAATCTTCAGAGACTTGAAGACACTTGAGGGTTAAAGCACATGAGAAGTTTCATCATGGATGGATCAAGCTGATAACCTTTGAACCCAGTACTCAATCTTAATATCACAGTAAGAAAAATAATCAGACATAATGAAGCTCCTGGTATGTTATTTGCCTAATGTTTATTCTGTTCGCAAATGAATGTTAAAATCTAATTTCCAATGTGATGCTAGTATTTAGAGATTGGGGCTTTGGAAAAAATGAGGTAGTAAAGATGGCACTCTTATGATGGGATTAGTGTCCTTATGAGAAGATCCATGACAGATTGTTGCATGCACAGATAAGGTAAGGTGATGGAGGACATAATCAGGAAGAGGATTCTCACCAGGAACCCAAATATGCTGCACCTTGATCTCAAACTTCTAGCCTCCAGACTAATGAGAAATGAATGTTTGTTGTTTAAGCCTCCCATTCTACAGTAATTTTTTTCAGCAGTTCAAATTGACTAAAATATGGTATATGGCTATAGGAAGTATATAATGCCTCATCTGAGGTACTTGTGACAAAACATTTGAATAGGAGCAAGCTTCTAACTCCAAGTCCCAATTTAAGGAAATAAGAGGGCCTGGAAGAAAATAAAGAACAACACAATGGGTACAATAAGCAAAATCAAGAATGAAAACTCTAATACCTTAAGGAAATAAATTAGAACGCAAAAAGGAAATAATATGGTTTAGATTAAACTTCAGTGTGACATAAAACAGATTTTAAAGGTGACAACACAATTAAAATCATAATTTTATATTATCATTTCCCCACTAGAATAAAAGGTATCAAAATCCCAAGTGCCAACAAGGATGTAATGCAGTGAAATTCTTACATCTTGCAAAACTGTCAGTGTTTACTGAGCAGAATATACACATAACACTCCCCTTAGGACTGAGTACATATATGCTCAAGAAAAATAAAAATACATTACCATCCAAAGATACATACAAGACCTTGATAACATCATTATTCATAAGTCAAAAACCGGTAAATAAACGGGGCGCTGGTGGCTCAGACCTGTAATTATAGCTACTCAGGAGGCTGAAATCGCAGGACATTTTGAAGCTAGTCCAGAAGGAATGTCCATGAGATTCTTATCTGTAATTAGCCACCAAAAGACCAGAATAGAGCTATGGCTCATGTGGTAGAGTACCAGCCTTGAGTGAAAAAGCTAAGGGACAGTGCATAGGCCCCTAGTTACCAGCACGCGCGCACATACACACACACACACACACACACACACACACACACACACGAAAAAAGTGATTTTTTTTTTTGTATCCTAGACATTCCTAGAACACAAATGGTAGACCTTGGGTAATTCAACCTACTTCATAAGGCCTTAAATACCAAAGTGAGCCTGAACAGAGTTTTCCCCCCAACAAATGTCTCCAGAAAGAAAGAACTATGCTATTGTCATGTGGGAAAGACCTTTGAGTTCCTGAAAGGGTAAATCATTCATCTTACAAGTCCAAGGAATTATCTTAACAGCCAAATTATCCAAGACATAGTAATGTGGATGATTATAAACATGTTTTAATAATGACTATTTTTTATTAAATAAATACTTTCTGGTGCAGTGCAAAATGACTACTGAAAAGCTGATTCTATCAAAAGAGTTATAATCTGAGCTAACATCAACTACTCTAGAGTAACAGGTTCAATAAATGTCTTTTTATTCTAAGTGTGTTGGTTAGGAGTGTGGGCTCTGGAGAAAGAATATGGACTCAAGTGGTAGAGTGCTAGCCTTGAGCAAAAAGAGGCCAGTGACAGTGCTCAGGCCCTGAGTCCCAAACCCAGGACTGGCAAGAAAAAAAAGAGTAAACATTTTCAATAATACAGTGACTTGCAATTTTACTTTTTAAAGATAAATCCTGCCGAGCCAGCCGGAAGTGAATGGGAATCCTGACTGAGGGCGGTGAGGAATAAGGAAAAGGAAAAATAAGGCAAGAGAAAAAAGACAAGAGACAAAGATGGGGTACGGGAGGTCTGCAGCCTCAAGGTTGAAACTCAAGACTGCAGCCATGTTTATTCTTAACTTCCAGCTTATATGCAGTTAGAAAACCAGGAAACAGCATAGGCTTAAAATTCCAGAACACAAAAAGGCTTGGAGTTAGCAATATCGGACCATAGCTAAGACAGGATGAGGTTGGTTAACATAAGAATGGACTCATGGCAGACATAGTAAAGCATTTCTGATTTTCCATTAAGCCATGTCCTTGCACGTCCTTGAAAACACAGCCAGAGGTCAGGAAGAATTTAGCTGCTAGCTCGGCTCCCAACAATAAATAATAAGGAATCACATAATTTTAGAAATTTTACTATAGAAATAGGGAAAAGAAAGCTCAATGGTTTTATAATGAGTTTTCATCAATGCTATATTTTATTGAACCACTAATTCTCATTACAACTACAGTTGAATGTGCAAACTAGCTATCTTGAGAATGTGAGAAATATTTGGAAAAATTGATGTCAGATAAAAGCAACTACCAGATCTCTTGGTGGCCAAACAAGCTCACCGGTTCTTGAGCTGCTTCAGCTCTACACCTCTCAAGCAGGGACTTAGCAGTCCTACCTGACCTACCAAGAGACAGCCCTGTCAGGACCGCTCCTACCTCTATACTCCGCTTCAGAATGGCTCTCATCTACCCTTGTCTCTCCACTGGCTTTTTCCTCTGACCCTGAACCACCTGGTACCCATATGATACAGGGACATCCACAAAATGGCCTATCCATACCTGACTTCTCTCATTCAGGACACAGCTCAAACACCACTTACTGAGAAAGAGTTTCACTGACAACTCATCCTTAACAATTCATTTCCTATACTATGTTCTGTGTGTGTGCCTATTTTCTTCAAAACACATATTCAATATGGAATTGCCCACATAATACTTTCCCTGTTTATTTTCAGTTTTCAAAAATTCATGTGAGGGATGGGAATATGGACTAGTGGTAGAGTGCTTGCCTCATAGACATGAAGCCCTGGGTTTGATTCCTCAGCACCACATATATAGAAAAAGGCACAAGTGGCGCTGTGGCTCAAGCAGTAGAGTGCTAGCTAGCCTTGAGCAAAAAGAAGCCAGTGACAGTGCTTAGACCCTGAGTTCAAGCCCCAGGACTGGCAAAACCAAATTCAAATGATAGCCCCAGGGCCTCTCCCTTTCTTGTTTTCTGCATTCTTTCCCCAGTAACTAGATCAGTTCCTTGTATATAAATCACCAAACAAATACTACTTAATTGAAGGAATTACTATGTGTTTAATACACCACAGAAGATACATAAATCTGAGTACCAAGAGCAATCACGAGAGGAATTAAATTAATTGAAAATTATTCTAAAAAAGAGCCTTGTCACAAATCCACAGTAGAACTTTTCATACATCACAACCAAATGGACAAGGTTCTCAAAATGCAGATACCTGCCAGCCCACCTATCAGGTTTTGATTCAGCTAACTTAATGTGGTCTCAAATATGTTATTTTAATAAGCACTACTCAGTGATTTGATGAAGCAATTCATGTACCATAATTGAAAATATCCTGACTTCATTAGCACATAAGGATGACTAATTTAATGCCACTTATGCAGAGTTGGAGGACATTTGTAAGGTGTCTGACAATGTCATTTATCCCAAATGACCTGCTCCTTCCCTCCTACTGCGACTATACATGACTTCCTGCAAGGGTATTCCTATTCATCAGAAGGATTGAGAATTATTATGTTATCCTGCGATATAGAAAAAGATGGTCGAAGGGAAGTGACTTACTTACAATGTCCCCATGATCTCTTCATGCTTGCTTTTATAATCAGTCTAGAAGACTTGCTAGCACACTGTATTATTATTTCTTTAACAGCTTTTGGCTCAATGGTATAGACTCCACAACTTTCTCTGATGTCACACTAGAAAGCAGAGAAGGGGAAATTTTAAAAATACATAGAATACAGATGAAATGAGGACGGGAAAGCACATTAAATGAGGAGAATGGTTTGAAGATGTTGCTTATCATCATTCAAGTGAAAACTGTGCAGTGGCCTCATTTCTTCTTACCTTTTCCATCCCACAACCCTCACCCATATACATTGTGACATTAAGACTTACATGATGGAAATGTGGGCTTATCCCTACTTTCGGTTACATTTCTCTGTATTATATTTAGACAAGAAGAATGCTACTGACAGAATAAAGAAAAAGAGTTGCATTGGGGAGCTAATATTTGCTGAGGATTTTCTGGAGGTTTTTACTTTCAGACATTTTCTCTTCAAATTCTCAAAGGGGTACTGTGAGGTGGGCATCATTATTTCCTTTCTACTTTGCTCAAAAATCAAACTACATGCTCAAGGAATTCTAAGGAGATACTAATTAGTTTCAAATTAGTGTCTTCTAGCCAATTATGGGAAAATTTGAGCACTAAAGTACATAATGATAGTAACAAGGAGTAATTTCTTAAGGAAAATGGAAATCTTTCAGTCATACTGTTAAATATAAATATGAGAATAAATACATTAAATACAGACAATTAAGGGAGAAGTGGAAGCTCTATTGTTAAAGACAAGTAATAATTTTAGGAGAAATGATGGCATTAGAAAAGCAACTCTTGACACCTATCATGGTAATAAGTGATTCTGTCACAAACTATAAATGGACACAGTCTATACCAAATCCCACACTAGTTTCTAAGTCACCATGGTAACCATGCTGGCTTAGGAAGATTGGGAAAAGAGAAACAAAGAACTTTCTCTCCCTTCCTTTCTGTCCCCTCCCTCCCCCCTTGTTGGAGAATTAAGGTCTCCAACCAGTGGAAAAGTTTAGCCCCGGCACGGTTACTCTGATGCCTCATTAGCACACTAATAGGCCCTTGGGAACACATTCCCAGAAAGGAGTTTCTGGTGTTTGTGGGCCAAAGGAAGCCACCAGTTGTTGTGAGAATCTCCTCTTTCCCCCTACTTAGCAAGTCTCCCTTAGGAGACTTGCTAGACCAGCTGCCTTTAGTGCTAGATTCTCACTATAAACAGGAAAGTCTCCTCACTAGATTCTCACTATAAACAGGAAAGTCTCCTCACTAGATTCTCACAGTAAACAGGAAAGTCTCCTCACTGTTATTTCACAAGTATTTGGAGAAGTCAAGATTGATGTTATCTAGCCTTAAGGAGATAGTAGCTAGGAGTTAATTAGTTCTACCTCGGTTGTATACAGTTCCTTGTTTTGATATCAATAATCTTTGTAGTCACTACCTCCTGTTATTAGAAAGGCATTTGTACCAAGTTCCTGCCCACACAGTAGGAAATTTCCTCCGCTTTTGTATTTGAGACATATGTCATGCTGTATTGATCTTTTACCCTGTAATTGTAAAATTGGTTTCTAACCCTATATAAACCCTGGCCCTCTTGAAATAAAGTATGCATTGGTTCACTCGCCTTGCATCCCCCGTGTCCTGATTTTGACTGCAGTTACCCAGGTTCAACATCTGGCGTCCGGACCCAGGGACCTGACAATTGATCCACAGGAGATTGCGGAACTGCCGAGCTCTCGAGTGAGGTGAGAGATATTTTTAATTCACAGGAGACAAGGGATCTGTGTGTAGTTCACAGGAGACAAGGGATCTGTGTGGTGAGCTCCTATTTTTAATATTACGGGGTTATGGGACAAGCTAAACCAATTCCATTTTCTAATTTTATCCACCATTTATTGAAACGGGACGGAGCTATGGTCTCATGTTCACAAAGAGATGAGTGTGTACAGGTAGTGGAGTATAATCTATGGTTCCCAGAGGGAGATACTTTAGATTTAGAAGTCTGGGAACAAGTAGAGAATAATATGAAAAATGAATATCGGTGTGGAGACAAGGTTCCAGTTACATTTTGGTCTGTTTGGGCATTAATACATACAGCCGTGAGCATGATGTCTCCTGATGCTATCATAACATCAGCTGCTGAGCCAGAGGCTGACGCGGAAAAAGCTATGAAGGCTTATAATTTGTCCGGGGAGGTAAAAACTCAAATTGGGCAGGAGCTAAAAGACATGGCAACACCTGAACTATCTCCTGTCAGTTTTGTTAAAGAAAAATTAACATCAAATAAGCCTTCAGCCTCTACCTATGCTCCTTCAGAGAATGATGCTAATTTAGGCAGCTCAGCAGTGCAGTCAAAGTGCTACAGATGCTCTTTCGATCTGCCAGGGGCAGTCAGGAAGGTGAAAGTAAAGAACAAATAATTGCGGCCGCGGAGCCCACTTTTACTTTAATTAATCTAAGTCCTATGGTTCTGCTTCTCTCTCTTGCTATCAAACTTTTCCTGTCATTGAACCCCCTCCAACCAGAGGTGTGGCACAGCCCCGTCATTATCAAGATATTGACCAGATTCACTCAATTTAGGACAGCTGTAATACAGGGCCGTCTCATGGCTCCCTTCCAGTGAAGGAGGCTTCCCCATCATCTTTTCTTTACAACCAGGCACTAGCAGGGGAGCTGACACTCCCTGTTTTAGTCCATCAGCCTGGAATTGGGGAAGAACTAGTGATTTTTCTTTTACTTCTTAAGAGAATTTTTACTGCAATTGCACTTTTAATTTGCGCCTGCGCTGCATGTTTCATGTGTCTTTGTCCTTGTTTGATTAGTTGTGTTTCGTGTGGAGTGCTAAATTGGGAAAGAAGTCCTCTGGTGGGCGGCCTCAGCAGGTTGATTGCCAGGGGATGGAAATCTCCACTGGGGAGGATCCCCCTGAGAATTTTCAGGGCCCTATGGACTTTCCATCACTCTGGCTGGCAGCTTGTGGACGCTGGACATGCCATCCAAGGCGTAAAAGCCTCTGTTTCTATGTTCTGTTTTGTCTTGACTAGTTTTGTCTTTGAGATTGGTACCAGTTTTAAACATAAACTTTTGTTTCCCTTATTTCTGTTGTCCATTTACATGTCTATGGGCAAAACATTTACTAGGTACTGTGTCTCCTTATGCAAGAAGACAGAAAAAGTGCAGGCTGCTAAGAGCTGAGTTCAAACAGCTGGCTAGGCTAATCTTAGCCTGAGAGTAAACACTAAGAGTCAAGTGCTAAGTGGACTCAGTAATACTCCAGGGGACCCCAACCCAGTTATCTTCAGTGTTTAGTATGCTAAGATACTTTGCTAAAAGTAATAGGCCCTAGCAAATAAGACTAAACGATGCTAAAATCATTCATTAAAGGTTTTGTTTTAAGTTTTGGTCATTACAAGAATAAGATTGGAAAATATACCTTTTGCCACTAAAAAATGTACGGCTAATAGTTGTTTGGACTGTTTTTAAGTTCTGTTTACATTAATACCTACATATGTGAATGTATGTATGTGTGTGTGCGCACGCACAAATGTATGTGGGTGTGAATGTGTTCAAGATTAAAAATGTATGATATAAAAATAGGTTAGTTTAACTTTAAACTTCAAAAGATCATCGAGTTTGGGCTTTACCAAAAGCTTTAAAGGATTATTACTTTATTTTAAAAGGAACTATAGTTAAAAATTCTTTAATTCATGGTTAAAAATAAATAAATAAATAAGAACTTAGCATGGGCCCTTGAACCTATCCTCAGTAGTGAGGGGTAAACTGACAAAAGTACAGTTTAGCCGATCCACGTGATGGGACAGCTGTAGGGTGGCGTCCATTCATAGTGGGAGAGGGAAAGCTGGCCCCAAGGCAGTTCATCAAGCTCTAAGGAGTAGGATGGAGATAGGCCCATTCTATAGGACAGGCCAATGGAGGCCTTTCTTTTATTTCTTTTGTTTTCAGGTAAACATTGGAAACCTCATGGTAAAATGTATGATTTGACTGATACTTCTAAAAATTGCCCCTTAGGATGGATTAAAATTGGAATATCTTAAAGGAGAGTTAAAAGTTTATTTACCTGATATAACTCGATTTCTGTACAGGTTTGCAATTTGGATGTATCAAAAAGGCAAATATGCTAACTCTGAAATCTCATGGTTATAATTCTGGGGCACACTGCTAAGTGTACTCTTGTTACAATTGTTTTGGGTATCACTTTAATGAATCAGGTACTAAATTTTTTAAGTGTAAACTGTACTGTAACAGTAAGATTAACTATCTTAAGTCACATATAATCAGGTAAATATTTTAAAGTATATAAACTAATGGGGGATAGAAGTACACAACTTTCATTAACTCTCTGTATATAGGAAAATGGCTCTTTTAAAGCAGACAACCAGGAGGCAATGTGCCCCCTGGGCTTCAGTTTTTCTATGCAAATACAGGCTGAGGTAAAGATGTAAAAGCCTCTACTTTAAAAGGTTTTAAAATGCCTTTCTAGATAAGAAATTTGGAAGTAAAAAACAAGCAGCGTGAAGCAATGGGTGATACCTAGGCTCCAGATTTCTTTTAATACAACCAGGCTTGGTAAAAGACTTGAGATCAAAAATGTATTCTGAGATATGAAATTTAAAATGTTTGTTTTAAGTTGGATATAGGAAAACGATGGCTATCAAGATGATTGTTTAATTACTACTCCAGTTTGTTTTACAGGTTTTCAATAAAATGATTTATTATTTGCTGCACCTGATAAAAATATTGTATCAAAATTGTTACAAATTTTGCCTTTAGACTTTCAACAGTATAATTTAATAATTGCCCCTGATAAAATTCATTTAAACAGAAGAACCATTTAAGTATCTGGGATATTTAGTTAGAAGACAAGTAATTACCCCCCAATTAATAAAAATTCGTACTGAAGAGTTTAAAACTCTTAATAATTTTCAAAAGTTACTAGGGACAGCAATTGGCTTCGCCCTTCCTTAGGAATTCCCAGAATTCCTAATCTATTTTCCATTCTTCAAGGAGATTCGGATTTATGTAGCCCTCAAAAATTAATTGACACGTCAGGAACTGCTCCTAATAAAATTTGGCAACTGGATGTAACACACATCCCTGAATTTGGCCGCTTACAATATGTGCATGTATCCATTGATACATATTCTTCTTTTATTTGGGCAACACCTCTACCAGGGGAAAAAGGGACTCATGTCATTCAACATTTACTAGAAACGTTCGCAGTCATGGGGATTCCTTCTCAAATAAAAACTGACAATGCACCAGCTTATTCCAGTAAACAAGTACGAAAATTTTTAGAATTTCATAACATTTTTCATGTTACAGGAATTGAATACAATCCTCAAGGTCAAGGTATAGTAGAAAGAGCTCATTATACATTAAAAACACAAATTAAAAAACTAAAGAGGGGGAGTATGGATAGTACTGAGGGATATGCAACTTCTATGAAAAGTATTTATAAAACAGCCCGAGCCGTTATTGCAGAAGCACTATTTGTCCTTAACTTTTTAAATTTGCCTCAAGGAGATGTTTTAGCAAGAGCTGAGCTACACTTCCTAGCTCCGCCTATGCAAAACAAACCGCAGCCGGTTTGGATTAGATTGGGGGTTGGGCTAGATTGGGTCCCCGGGGAGTTGTTAACCCAGGGGCGAGGGTATGCTTATGTTTCTACAGAAGACAGCCCATCTTTCTAGCACCTGCTCCAGTGGATCCAGCAACAAACACCCCTCTGTCCATCAAGGGGGTGAGACATTCTCATTCAAGTGATAAGGCCATTCAAATGGACAGGTGTGCACTGGTAACCTGTAGGGGCTACATCAGAGGTAATGTATTGGGCCTATATTTTCTAACCCTCCTTTATTACGTCCATATTTATGGACAAAAGCCCCTGTCTCTGTTTTTACATCTATTCCTAATTTACTCTCTCCCCCTATGGGTCTGGCATTCCAGTCTTTCCTATGGAAGAGGAAAGATCATTTAACTTTTCTTACTCTCACTTCTCTAAGGCTATCTGCCTAGGCCGCTCCCCATGTTACCCTTTTAGATATCAATATTGGATTCAGCATGGAGGTTCATATAACTCCAGTAGAACTCGGCTGATTAGACTGTCTTCCTGGTCTGTGGGATCTCATACCTATAAATTAGATAATTATCCTATTCCTGCTGGCCTGCCTAAATGTGACAATTTTACTTACCTAAACCTGAACTTTACTGAAAGACGTTGGGAAAATTGTCTAGGAATTTTTCCAACTATTTGGAATACATCCCGACATACTTGGTATGATTGGGGACCTTTTGGTGTGTGGTTGCAAAACTGCACTAAATATAACTCATCTTGTGACCCTACTTTAACTATGAACATGTCCAATGCCATGTCTGCTAAACAGCTTTTAGGGTGGTTTGGAGCAGGCTTTAGTGACCCCCGGCCTGCTCTCGCCCATGGAGACAGGCTATTTCCTCCACAACGTCATCTCTGGAAATTAGCAGCTTCTCTGGCTCCTGTATTGCTGGCCAATGGAACTTACTCAGGAACTAAAGGATCCTCGGCCTCCTACAACTTCACAGTTGTAAAGACCTATAATATCTCTGCTTGTGTTCATTTTCCACAAGTACTGATGGTCGGCCCCATAAACATAACTAAGAATGCCATTACCAGCATAAATTGTAAATTGTATACTTGCTTGAATAACAATGTCACCTTTATTTTTAGTCAAGATAGGATCATGATTTTAACCCAGCGCAACTCCCTTTGGGTTCCTGTTCTCATGCATCGTCCCTGGGCTGGAGGACCTGTACAAGGATTGGTAATGCAGTTTTTCAAGCGGCTTCTGAGGAGGAGTCGTCGTGCCATTGAACTGATTATTGCAGGACTTGTTGGACTGATTGCCATTGCTACAACTGCAGCAGTATCCGGAGCCACATTGCGACAATCCGTACAAACTCATGACTTTATGGTGCAGTGGCACCAGGACTCCCACAATCTGTGACAACACCAGCTGGAAGTAAATGCCCACCTTCAAGATGAGTTAAAAGCTGTTAAAGGAGGAGTGTTTTGGCTTGGACAGAAATATTTGGCTTTACAGCAACAATTGTTTTTGACTTGTGATTGGAATTCTAGTCATGTCTGTGTAACACCTTATAAATATAATGCCTCTGAATATGAATGGAATGATATACAAATGCTTATAGATGGAGCCCTACTAAATGGTACGTTAAGTGAACAAAGCTTGTACAGGGAGGTTTTTGAAGCTTTTCAAAAGGAATTGCCAGATGCCTCTTCTATTGATGATATAGCCCAAGGACTAGCTCAGACCTTAGAAGGACTAGACCCTAGGGGGTGGTGGCAAAGTATTACCCATAGTGTTGGAAGTGCTTTTATTGCCTTAATACTTATGATATGTCTTTTTCTTAGGATATTGTTCTATCATAGCTATAATGAAGCGTTACACTAGGAATAATTCCTCTGATGTTTTACTCACTGCCCTTAAACTTTCTAGAGAAGCGGCTGTGGAAAATTAATAAAAAAGGGGGAATTGTTGGAGAATTAAGGTCTCCAACCAGTGGAAAAGTTTAGCCCCGGCACGGTTACTCTGATGCCTCATTAGCACACTAATAGGCCCTTGGGAACACATTCCCAGAAAGGAGTTTCTGGTGTTTGTGGGCCAAAGGAAGCCACCAGTTGTTGTGAGAATCTCCTCTTTCCCCCTACTTAGCAAGTCTCCCTTAGGAGACTTGCTAGACCAGCTGCCTTTAGTGCTAGATTCTCACTATAAACAGGAAAGTCTCCTCACTAGATTCTCACTATAAACAGGAAAGTCTCCTCACTAGATTCTCACAGTAAACAGGAAAGTCTCCTCACTGTTATTTCACAAGTATTTGGAGAAGTCAAGATTGATGTTATCTAGCCTTAAGGAGATAGTAGCTAGGAGTTAATTAGTTCTACCTCGGTTGTATACAGTTCCTTGTTTTGATATCAATAATCTTTGTAGTCACTACCTCCTGTTATTAGAAAGGCATTTGTACCAAGTTCCTGCCCACACAGTAGGAAATTTCCTCCGCTTTTGTATTTGAGACATATGTCATGCTGTATTGATCTTTTACCCTGTAATTGTAAAATTGGTTTCTAACCCTATATAAACCCTGGCCCTCTTGAAATAAAGTATGCATTGGTTCACTCGCCTTGCATCCCCCGTGTCCTGATTTTGACTGCAGTTACCCAGGTTCAACACCCCCTCCATTCTCCCTCTCATCCTCTTCAGCAATGATGCGAATGATCCCAACAACTTGTTGAGGTACTTTTCTGAGAGATAGAGAAGAAAAGCATCCATAATGTTACAGATTCGATTTTGACCACATATTTTAGTACTGAGCATTTTGAGTGCCCATTCCTAAAACTAACCCTAGGAGATTTTTCTCCAAAATTTCAGTACATGACCAACAATTCTAAAATCTGGCATTGAAGCATGGTCAAATCTATGTTAAGCAGCAAGTACTTTTTCATCATAGAATAAGTAACCTGAGATTTCAACCTAGAAGATTCTTCAATAGCTAGTTTAAACATTTGTCTGCTGACAGTTGAATAAAGAATAAAATATGTGTTAAGTATTTAAAATACTAACATTTATAATGTAATCAGGAACTACAAAATAATTAAGGATAGTCTGTCCATTGATATGAAATACTGGTACATTGAACACTACAAAACATTGATGAAAGAAATTAAAAACCTAAATGCAAAGACTCAGTATTATTTGGTTGTCTATTTTCTTCAAACTGATTTATAGACTCAGTGCAGTCCCAATAAACTTTATAACAGATTTTTCCAGAAAGAAGTTAACTCTAAAATCCATAAAGAAATAAGACTCTAGACTATAAAAACAACTTTGACAAATAACAAAGTCTGAGGATAAATGTCAAGAGAGTGTGGAAATGGAAACAAAATAGAAATGCACATAAAAGCAAGAGAAGAACCTGAAGCCAGGATCTCTACCCTGTAATTCTTGCTATTCAGCAGGCTGAGATATGAGGACTGTGGTTCAAAGCCTTCCAGGGCAGTAAAGTGTAGGAAACTGTTACCTGCAATTAATCATAAAAAAAATCGGAAGTGGAACTGAGGGTGAAGTGGTAGAGAACTAGCCTTTAGGGGAAAAGGTATGGTGCAGCACTCAGGCCCTGAGTTCAAGCCTCAGTACCAGTATGTATGCAGAAAGAGAGGGAGGAAGGCAGGGAGAAGGGAGGGGAAGAGAGGGAGAGAGAGGGAGAGGGAGAACAGGTAAAGAATAAAAAAAAAAAAAAAACAGGCACCCTTCCAAACACACATACATAGACAGCTACTTTTTAAAAAGGTGGAAAGACAATTCAGTGAATACATAGTGGTCTTTCAAACCAATTTTGTTGTCACAGTATTTATATTACAACCTCAAAAGTCTAGCAAGTTTGTCTAACCAACTGCATATTTCTATACACAACAGATGGATACACGGGATCCCCTCCCACTTTCGAGGGTGACGCAGAACTCGGCATTCCTTCCCGGCATCCTCCTCCCTCGCTTTGCAAGTACTCGCAAAAAGTAGCTCCAGGACACTGCGGGGCGGGGCACCATCCTCCCAGGGGCCAGGAGGGTCTCACCGCTCTCTCCCTCGCAAGACATCCCAGCAGCAAACAGCCGATTTGAGTCTGGGATCTTGGCGTCTCTCCCGGTCGTCCCGGAAGGTTCAGTCCCCACTTTGGGAACCCAAACCCTCAGAAGAAAGCGAACGCTAGGAGCGGGAACACCGCCCTTCTCCGCAGACCACTTCCGTCTCCATTAAACGTCGTGTCCTGAGTCGCTTTGATGATGTCACGTTTCCATGGCAACGCCAGGCACGGCCCCCCTCCCCTTTTTTTTGGCATGATCTATGTAACACTTTCCTAACTGGCCTCCCTTTGTAACATAATTTATGGCTTTCATGACTCATTTTTTCATGGATGTTGCAAGCGCGCTTTGTGTGTGTGCGTGTGTGTGTTTACATCTATTTTGTCTGATTTTCCCACTCATGTACCAGGACTTGAACTCAGGTCCTCCCCTTCTGCCTCAGCCTTCTTGTTCTCTGATGACCTACTTCTGTACACATAGACCTCGGTGATTAAACAGTGACCCCAAGGCAATACTTTGGCGCAGTTGCGGGTTGTTTCTCAGAGTCCCAGCAATTCTATGGGTAGGCATTCTCCCTTCCACCTCACAGAGGTAGCCCCTGGGCTCAGTTCTCCACAGCAGTTTCTATTCCTGCTCATTTCCAGAGAGAAGGAAAGCACACTCCAATATGCAAAAAGTGTCCTCCATCTTTCTGCATCACAAGACTAAATGAGTACTGAAGCTGGGAAAATAACAGACTAGGGTTTGGAATTCCTTGTCTCCTCGGCCCGTGAGGAGATTCAGCCCCCCTCAAGTCCTGCAGACACCCAAGGCCCTTAGCCAAATCCAAACACCTGGAAGCAAGACCCTCCTTTTTCGGAACCTGGTCACATTGGTTTCCATTAGAATAGTCGTTAAGGTAGCCAGTCGCCATATTGACGTCAGGTTTCTATGGCAACCGTGAAACCTTGACCATGTAGGGACTGGAAATCATACCACGCCGCTCTTTTGCCCTTGCTTTCCCCTAAAAGCCACTTCAACTATATCATCTGAGGAAGCATAGCCATTGGTAATGGGGGCGGGATGGGGGGATATTAGACTGGAACTCAGGCAATGGGTCTGCCCAGATTGATGAGACAAAGCTTTTTTGTCAGGAATTATGTTTTTACTAGGAGGGAAAAGACATGAAAGGGCAAGGGATTAGGAAAGGTGAAGAAAGTGGGAGAGTGGAAAATAGGGAGAGTGATTCTCAAAAATGTTGTACACATATATATAATACACAAAGCTGTTCTGTATAAATAATACATAGTAACAAAAAAGAAAAGAATATCCAAAAGGAAAAAAAAAGTTACCATTGGGCCTGGTGTAGTGACACAGGTCTGTTAATCTCAATACTGGGTAGAAGGCAGGAGGATCACAACTTCTAGTCCAGTCTAGACTGCAGAGTAAGACCTTCCGCAGAAAAACTAAAGTGATGGGGGAGTGTTATTAGTATACAGAGCCGAATTATCAAAATTCTGAATAAATAGAATCTATTCCCCTAAACACATTCATAATAATGCACTGATTTAGTAGGACATTGAGAAACAAAACATAGTGCTAGTTTAGTGACGCTGATTTATTTAGTGTACTCCAACTTGGAAGCATTCATTATGAGAGCAAGTAAAACTCAATTCAGGTCATAACCTGCAAAACTCGTGTAATTTCTACCAGTGTTATCTCTGCCTATGTTACTTAGGTAAATGAAAATCACTGAGCAACTATGAAAACAATTCCTGATTCAGATGGTGCTAGCAGTGAGGGTGAGGGTAGAAGGTGGGAAGGGCATTCAAATATTACCATTCTTAATATTTTGTCTAGGTAAATATTTTGTTTAGAGACTTCCTTTGTTGTTTCTCTTAGTTAAATATAGTAATTTTCAGGTAAATGTCACTTGAGTCAGAAACCGTATTGAGCAGGATTTCTGGTTGTATTATATATGTAACCAATGAAAATAATACAGTATCTACTGTCAGACAATGTAGTAGACACTGAACTCCAGGATAATTTAACTCAAAATCACTGGAGAAGTCACATTTACACAGAAATCACAATGCCAAATATTTACTTTTCAAAAGCTTAGTTTCATATTCCAGGAATGGATAAGCTGTAGACAAGAGTGCTTCAGCTTTAAGGAGAATGTGCCACACCTCAATGTAATTTCTATGTCTGAATTAAGTTTGTATCTAAGTGAGCACGCCTGCTGTGTCTCCAAAGAAAAATCTACCCAAGGAGTAAAAACAAGTGAAAAATCACTATTGATGTTCTGCAAATTAGGATGTCAAAGGAAGAGTTTGCCCATTTAACAGGACTGTTTCAGGGAAGCAGGACTACAAATAACAGATGAGTGACATGGAGCAATCTATTTTATTTTCTACATGGACATGTAAGCATGGGAAAGACCTCCCTTCAGTTATCCCCAATTACTTGATGGGGCCCTGGGGTCTGTGAAATGCTGGGGAATTGGACTAGATCCAGCAAACAGTTCCACATCGGATAAGCTCCACTCAGCAGCCCTAGAAAACAAGTATTGTCCCCATTCGACAAAAGAAAATATACTAATTAAAGGTTTATATCTGTAACAAAGGGAGGTTTACTGTTCTTTAAGTTTGTTGAGTTGGTAATTATTATATACCTTTGTTACATTCATAAAGACATTGAAAATATAATTTTTATTGTTTTTCACACAAGTAGTTGCTCCAGTTAACTTTGCTCTGTTTCTGGTTGAGGGAGGGGATGTTCATATATACATACATTTTTAGTGAAACAATAATAAATGTATAAATTGCTTTTTAATTACTTTATTAACTTTACATGTTTTCCATGCAAATGGGTAAAACTTTACGTTGACAGAAACACAGAGCACAAAGGCAATCTCCAATTAGAAGCTGGCAACACAAGACCCACCGGACACATGGAAATAACACCAGGTTCACAGCACATAGATCAGTAAAGGCATATCAGGAAAATGCAGGAAAAGGAAAACAGCAGGAATCACAGTATTAATCTCATGGAAAACGGCAGAAGTCAAGGCATAAGGCAAAATTCATCATGATGGTCATGGTGATTAGAGAGCTCACCCATAAGATTACGCAGAGAATTCCTCAACTGCAACTCCCTAAGTTTTCTCCTGATTTCCCTCATCTCCTCCATGAACATTTCCATGTCATCTCCATCTCCACCCATCCCATCATTGATCTGCCTATTGGGTATGGCCCATCGAAAATTAGGGGCAAGTCGGCGAGCCTGCCCTCTTCTGTTATGTCCTGCAGGCTGGTGGCCATCACCTCCTCCCAGGGGGCGATCTTCCTCTGCATTCTGCAGGGGCTGCTCCATTTCTTCGTTTTCCTGGCGGATATTTGCCATGATGAGATTTTTTTTCTGGCTGTTTTTCTTTGAACACAAGTAAGACGAGGGCAAGGACAGAAACTGAATGCCTGATACACCATGCATCAGGATTCAGGGACCTAATATCAAAGATTTTTTTGTTTTGTTTTTTCAATTTGATTTTTTTTCTTGTTTTCCCACCTTCGACACTCCTTGCGCCCTCTAGGGGGCCTCCAATTTGAGCCCCTCCCTCCAGTCCCCTTCTTTTCCCTCCCTCCCCCAAAGCCCTCCATTTTTGCTTTCCCAGGATTCTTTTCCCAGAGCTATGCAGGCATCAAAATGGAGGATAGGAATGGTAAGGGGAGGTGCATGGAAAGAGATAGGGACTGGACTTTCCAGACATTCTTACCCACACCCTCCAGCAATGCCCCTTTAACAGACCTGGGCCTATCCTTGCTGTCTCCTCCGGATTCTTGACGCGAGGTGCGTCTTCGCAGATTCACTGGGCCCCGTAGACCTGCACACAGCCGGGCAGGGTGAAGGAGGGGTGGGGGTGGAGAGAAGCTGCAGAATGGGTTGCTGCCCCCCCCCCACGCCGCCCCCTGTTCAGTCCCTTCTCCGCCGCCCCCCTCCCAGCGATGCTCCCATTGCAGTGACTAGAGGGCAGTTTCCCTTGGCTCTCAGTTGCCCCGCTGGCCCTCACTTAAGACCCCAACCGCCCCGCACCCCCACTCCAGGAGTACCCCCCCCCCCCCATTTTATCATGGAGAAAGCGAGGGGGTGGAGAAGACGGGAGCTCGCCGCGCTATTCTGCACCCGCCTCGCTGCGATCGACAAGCTGCAGCAGGCAAGGCCTTGGCGCGCGGGCCCCGGGGCCTTACCTGCTCCGCTTTCCCCGGGACGGATGCCAGCCCGCCGGGCGTTGGGCGGCGGGAGCTGCTAGCCAGACGCGAGTGACGACTGCACCCAGGGCTGCGTCGCTCTGCAGCTCCGGGTCACGTGAGGGTCGCGCGTCACCGCTGAGCTCGCCCCCCACCCCAGTGCAGCAAGAGGCCCCCCCCACTCCTTCCACCCCGCCGCCCCAGGCTGACGCACTGCACTTCCCCCTCTATCTCGCTGTGCGCGCTCCTGGTGCGCGCACTGGCCGTCACTCATCTGGGGCCTCTCCAATCTGAGGACATACAAGTGGCATCACCGTCTTGCGGTTGGACATGGCTTTCTGTTACCAGGGAAGATACACTCCGTCCTCCAGCCCCCGCTCCCACCCTAGGTCTTGGCTTAAGCCTTTGAGGCCTTCTCTCCTGCGTGGTTTCCTGCTATGCCCTGGACCCCTCCCACAGACGCCTGGCCATTCCTTGGGCTGTATATTTTCCCCTATTTTTTTTCAATTTTTCCTTCCTTCCTTCCTTCCTTCCTTCCTTCCTTCCTTCCTTCCTTCCTTCCTTCCTTCCTTCCTTCCTTCCCATGCTGCTTTGAAAAATTACAATTACGAGTTTACACTTTTGAAATAAATTCTTCATTCTTCAGAATGAAAACACCTCCTTGTTTATGCCCGTCTATACCACTTTCTCTAGGTTTTATGTAACACCAACACCATTATTTTTAAACACTGTGGTAGTCTCAGTCAATCTTTTATTTTTAAAAAGACTCTTTCTGAAACACAGTTAATGTTTTGAAAATGATGTATAGTAAATCTTTTAGGAGAAGTCCAATGATCAAATCCTTACCATTTTTCACAATTTTATGTGATAATTTTCATTGTCACCTCGTAGAGGGGAGGGGTCATGACGGTTCCCTTTAGGAGTAGGGACTCTTCACTTAGCGCCCCTTGACTTCACATCACAGAATAAGAATTTCTGAGCAAGTATAATGGGGAAAAAAACTTGATGGAGCATTATTGAGTAAACAAGCAAGCAGACAAACAAATAAATGAAAAGACAAAGGGAAACTAACAGTGTGGGTGCTCTCAAAGGGAGATACAGAGCTCTTTGACATCAGGGGTGTTTATATGATAAAGACTAGAGGTCTGTCTTAAAGTTATGCAAAGATAGGTGTTTTTCTTTGCTCTTACTCATGCTTGATCTTGCACTTTCTAAGTTCCTGGCTGTTCTTTGGGCATTCCTTCCAGGAAAGAATTGATCCAGCCATAAAACAGTTACTAATCCTTAAAATAAGGAATTAAATCCTGTTGTATTTGTACAAGTACTTAAAGATAATTCATAAAATAAATAATTAAAATAAAAAAGAAGTAGGTGATTTGTCTCTGTGAAAAGTCAAAGTATATTTAAGTAAATGACAGAGGCCTCATATACAGAGGCATCCTTAGATCAAATTTACTTTAGATTAACATATAAAATGCTGTAGTAATGATATCGGCTGGAAGGATGCAGATTAGAATCATGAACGGTGGTATCAAGCTAAGTAAGTCTATCCAGCCTGCTGCATATCTTATCAAAGTTTCTTTATTCTTTCTGTGAAAAAGGAATTGCTATTAAATGTATCAGAACTACCACTGAGCTCATGTGAATAAAAGTTGACTCATTGATGGTTTCTCAGATTTGATTATTAGAGCAATATAGAAAGACTTTAACAAAAATTAGGAATTGGGGCTGGGGATATGGCCTAGTGGCAAGAGTGCTTGCCTTGTATACATGAGGCCCTGGGTTTGATTCCCCAGCACCACATATACAGAAAACGGCCAGAAGTGGTGCTGTGGCTCAAGTGGCAGAGTGCTAGCCTTGAGCAAAAAGAAGCCAGGGACAGTGCTCAGGCCCTGAGTTCAAGGCCCAGGACTGGACAAAAAAAAAAATTAGGAATTGGGGCTGGGAATGTGGCTTAGTGGTAGAGGGCTTGCCTAGCATACATGAAGTCCTGGGTTCCATTCCTCAGCACCACATATACAGTAAAAGCTGGGAGTGGTGCTGTTGCTCAAGTGGAAGAGTGCTAGCCTTGAGCAACAAGAAGCCAGGGACAGTGCTCAGGCCCTGAGTTCAAGCCCCAGGGCTGGCAAAAAAAAGAAAACAAGCTTAAAAAACAATAGGAATTTCCTCAAGTGAACCTCCTGAAAGTAGAGAAACTATTGTGATATAACCATTGGGAAGTAGATGCTCATTTCAGTAGGTACATACTTTGCTCTTGTCCTTTGGCTCATCTTTTTTTTTCAAATTTTATTATCAAACTGATGTACAGAGAGGTTACAGTTTCATACATTAGGCATTGGATACATTTCTTATACTGTTTGTTACTTTGTCCCTCATACCCCCCTCCCTCCTCCCACTTTCCCTTTCCCCTCCTGAGGTGTTCAGTTCACTTACACCAAACAGTTTTGTCCTTTGGCTCATCTTGTAAGTCTTTTATTTAAAAATACCAGTGAAAGGGCTGGGGTGTAGCTCAATGGCAAAGCACTTATCTAGCAAATGTAACGTCCAGGGTTTGATCCCCAGTACCAAAAAAGAAAAGGCAAAAAAAAAAAACAATGAAAATATAACAATGTAGTATTAATATAGTCAGGTCTAATGTTATTTTACATGAGACTGATTGTAGCAAAGTTTCGTAATCAATGGAATTGTCCTAGAATAGTATATTGTTTTTCCTAAAATAGTGTGAGAAGTTGATTGAGATTTTCCCTGGCCTTGGAGTTTTCTAAGGAGTTCTGAAGATAGATAACACTTACTGAGAACAAAATTAAAACGTTTTCTATGGCCAAGTTAGAAGGGCATATGATTCTGAGTATAAAGATTCATGTGTCCAGGGGAAAAAGAAAAGAAAACCTGATTTGATGGCTCTTACCCTTTAGCAATAGAAGTGTAGTGTAAAAGCTCAATATCAGTGGCTCAAGCCTGTATCTTGGCTAACACTCAAGAGGGCTAAGATCTGAGAATTGTGATTGGAAGCCAGCCCAGGTAGGGAAGTCTGTGAGACTCTTAGCTCTAATTAATACTCAAAAAATCCAAAAGTAGATTTGTGGCTCACATGGTAGAGTCCTAGGCGTTGAGCAAAAAAGTTCAGGTACCATGCTCAGGACCTGAGTTTTATCTCCAGGACCTCTCTCATGCACGCACACATACGTGCATTCATGGATGGACACACACACACACACACACACACACACACAGTGTAGTATAAACCTGTGGAAAGAGTTTGAGTTTACATTTGAGGGAAATGTAGGGTCTGTGAAAAAATCTTACTTTTGTCTTTGGTTGTGATGGTGGATAGCAGTGTTTGACTGGTTATCTTCTCCAAAGAGAAGGAAGATCCTAAATGAATTGTGCATAAAGCTTAGGGCTATTTATAATATTGTATGGGTAACTTCTCACTCCTCTGGTGGATTTGCTTTATTGCTGGGATTTTTGAGCTACCTAGATGATATAGGCTCATAGAAAGAGCACATGTGGACAGAGGATATGGTGGTGTGGCCACGTAGAAAGGGCCAAGATTATCTTTCTCCAAAGTCCTCACTTCTCAAGAAGTATGAAAAAATCTTATTGTGACTATAGGCTCCAAAGTTCGAGAGAACAAAGCAATACATGTTGACCAGAGACTCATCCAGAGAAGGGCAAAAGGCCTATGTATCAGAGAATGACATGTGAAATTCATACTCTAAAAGTCATATGCAATATATGGCCTAACCTACATAGAAGCCACCAAAATTTAAATGGGTTGCTTAGTTGGTAGCCCTTATCATTAGGGGCTATAGGAATCAAGCTTGAACCACAATGGTTATTAATTATATGAGAGTAGCAATCTCACATTAGGTATTTAGGTAAAGAGATGTCTTTACCTCCCTCCTACAAACTATAAAACCATCCAACCAGACACAGGGAGGTATAACTCTTCTTTCCCCCAACACAGATTCAGGAGCCACAGTTCTAAATCTGTCCTGGAGCGACTAAGGCGAACTCTGAATCCAAAGTATATCTGAGGGGCTGAGTGTATAACTCAAGGTAGGGGCCCTGGGTTTAGTCTAAAAACTGACTTTTGTTTTGTTGGTAATTAGTGTTATTGTTTAAATGGTAGCTGGGGTTTGAAGTAAAAGCTGCAAGTAGGCAGGTACTCTAATACTGGTAATGACATTTTTTTCGCTTGAATCTGGGCTTGTACCAAGGTTCTTGTGCTCTATTACAGTTTTCTTGCTTATAGCTGATGTTCTACCACTTTGGCCATGCCTCCTGTTTGCCATTTTGATGGTTAATTAGAGATGGACTTATGCCTGGGCTGACTTATCATCTAAGTCTCAACCTCCTGAATAGATAGGAATACAGACATGAGTCATGGGCACACAGATTTAGAAATTCCTTTTAAACGAGGAGCCCGATGATGAAAAACAGAAGAAAGCTAAGTCTTGGGAAATAATATTCCAGGCAGAAGGATTAGCAGGAATAACAGACTTGAAGTAAGGAATAAAGTAACAATTTTCAGGAGAAAGAAAGCTGTGGCAGATTCTGACTTAATCTCAACAAGATCTCCACAAAGATATGATTTTGGAAAATTATGGCTGTACAGACTTCTATTTACTAAACCTTCTTTGATCTTCCATCCGGAACGAAGAACAGAGCCCTGTGTTCACAATCCCCAGGACAAGAAATTCCGGAGGTACTTAAACCCAGAGTCAACTGATAAGACATTGGCTGAGAATGAGCAGGCAAGTTTAGACCAAGAAGTTTTTGAAAACAGGGAAGTCTGCTGGGTGCACTATGACAGTCTTCTAAAAATTGTTCTCAAGATCCTGAAGCCAGGGAAGATTTTGTACAAAATATGAAACTGGAAAATCAATATCCATTTGGGGGAAACTGAGATAAGTGAGAAAAGTCTCTGAGGAATTGACCTTCAAGAAAGGAAAGAACAAGAAAACTACATAGGAAAACGTTAGTCCAAACACAAAAGATAGTTTGTGTGGTCAAGTTCTTTTTTTTTTTTCCTTTTTGCTGGTCCTAGGGCTTGAACTCAGAGCCTGGGCTCTGTCCCCGAACCTCTCTGTGTTCAAGGCTAGCAGGCTACCATTTGAGCCACAGCACCACTTCCAGCTTTTCTGTTTATGTGGTACTGACGAATTGAACCCAGGGCTTCATCATGCTAGACAAGCACTCTACCACTAAGCCACATTCCCAGGCCTGTATCAGATTCTTATAGAGGAAAAACTCCATGAAGGTACCAAATGTGGCAAGAACTCTAGTTGGCATTCAGATCTTATTCTTTTTTTGTTGTTGGTGGTGGTGAGGCTTAAACCCTAGGCCTGGGCACTATCCCTGAGCTTTTTTGCTCCAAGGTTAGAGCTCTGCCACTTTGATCCACAGCTCCACTTCCTATTTTCTGGTGGCCAATTGGAGTCTCACAGACTTTCCTACCCCAGCTAGCTTTAAATTGCAATCCTCAAATCTCAACCTCCTGAATAGCTAGGATTACAGGTGTGAGCCACTGGCACCCAACATCAGATCCAATTCTTCAAGAGTGAATTTATTCTGATGAGAAACACAATGCGTGTAGTAGAAAAGTACTCATGATTTGAAATCTGCTTTTCAAGCACCAGATAATCCATATAGGAGAGAAATTTTTAACTGAACTTAGTGTAGGATAGCCTTTAGCAGTAGGTCAGGTCTTTGCTGATGTAAGAAAATGTAGTGGGGAGATACTTGTGATCAGGAGTATGAGAAGGACTTCAAGATCAGGAACAAACTCAGTATACATCAAGACAATCCACACCAAGGAGAAACTTGACAAATGTAATAACTGTGGGAAGGCCTTCCAGCTCAAGTATTTCCTTACCACTTATGTCAGAATTCACACTGGGAAGAAATCAAATGAATATAAGGAAAGTTGGAACATTTTCAGTGGGGATTTAAATCTCACAAAAACATGCAAGAGTCCATATGGGTGAGCAACCTTGTAAGTGCAATAAGCGTGTGTGTGTGTGTGTGTGTGTGTGTGTGTGTGTGTGTGTTTCATCAGAGCTCAGTCCTAAGCACACAGAACTGGGAGAGAAACACTTTGGGTGCCTTTAGTATGGAAAAGCCATCAGGATCAAAACAGAGCCCAGCAAACACAAAAATATCCACAGAAAATAGAAAGCTCTGAAGCACGAGGAAAGTGCAGGGCTCATGAGTGAGAACACACTGGGAGAAGCCTTATCCATGTAGATAGTGTGGGGAAATTTTCCAGGATTGGTATTTACTGGCCAGCCATCAACGAATCCACACTAGAGAGAAATTTTACAAATGTTAAGTTGTGTAGCAGGACCTTGTGAGGAAGCAAAAATAAGTCACATGGGTGAGGAGCCATGCACATACAATGAGTGGAATGTATCATTCAATCTGTGTACAAAGTGGACATTAGCAAGTTCATCCTGGGAAGAAGTCTTATGGATACAAGGAGTGTGGAAAAGCTTTCAGAGTAAGCTCAAAACTTTCTGGTGAAGAAAATAATCACAGAGTCTGGAGAAGCCATGAGTTTAGTGAAAGCTAAAAATTCTTCTTTCAGGTGACCATTTCCCAGTCCTTCTTAGTAATCAGTATTTTGACCACCAATGACTAGCTAAAATGATTCTGGTTATTGCAATTTCCATTTTCCTTCTACCTCTTAGACTAGTCCTTTCCTCCTATATTTGGTGTTCTGGGTTACCTGGCCCCTAATTGTGAGATCCCCAGTGGCCACTGCCTTTGCCTTTCTATTCAGTATTTTTTCGTTGAACACACTCATAATCACAGTAAATACTGGAACTTGCTACATGCCAGGAAGAAAAACACATGTGAGTGAAGTCTGATGAGCAAGAATGTGGTTGAACTGGAGACCACATTCCTTATTGAAATGGTAGACTCCTCTGAGCTCCTCATGCTAATTGTTGTCCTAAAGCAATTCAAGCCCTTGCTTGTCAAATACTTAGTTTTTCAAGAAACATCAGAAATTCAAACGTTTATGTGACATCCACTTATTAAAGATGAGAAGCATTAAATAATTTGCAGCCATATTAAAAGCCATCACACCCCTTTGCTGGCATATATCTCTTACTATCCCTTTTCTTGTTTTTCAGCTACTCAAAGAAGTCAATAAATTAATGATACTTGTTTGATTAAAATTCTTAGGTTTGAAATAACTTAGACTATGGCCTGAGACATCTTTTCACAACCTTGCTTGATTTGTATTATTACTCACTTAAGTATTTCTTTTTTTTTATTGCTGGTCTGGAGGCTTGTACTCTGCACCTGGGTCCCTGAGTTGAGCTGCAGCTCCACTCTTGTTTATTTGTGATTAAGTACTGAATTATGGCTTTGAACCACAATTCTCAGATGTCAGCTTCTTGAGTTACTAGGATTACAGACTTGAGCCACTGTAGCCTAGCTACATTCTTTTTCTAATAAAATATTTTTACTGGGATAAAAGTTTAGCGTATTTGCTCACAAATATTTTCCTGTTTGCTAACATGAAAAGTAATTAGAAATGGTTGAAAATAGGAGAATAAAAGAAACCAGGAGACCAAAAGAATGGATTAATAGGCTTCTGTGCCTTTAGCTAATTTTGAAATTGTAAGATAGGACTTTACAGATCATACACTGTTAAAAATGACCTAGTCTTAAACACTTTAGTCCAACAGCCTTGCTTTAAAAGTTGAGAGACTGAGACCCAGACAAATTAAAAGGATTGTTTGGTTCACTGAACAAAATAATGGTTGTACTAGAAGTCTAGACACCTTTATGAGATCTAGTGACTTCCAAGAAATATATATTTTTTCTTTTCTGCTTTCTTGATGTCTCACTCAATTCAGATTGTTATAACAAAAATGCCACAGACTGGGTGGCTGAAATAATAAACTTTTATTCCTCACAGTTTCAGTGGCCAGAAAGTCCAAGAATAAAAATTCTAGCAACTTCAATGTCTAATGAGAGCCCATTTCTTAGCTTGCAGATGCTTATCTTCTTGCTATATCCTGATATAATCAAGAACAGAAAGTAAGGAGACATGTTTTTCTCTTAAAACCACATCCCATTTGTAAGGGCTTCACTCTCATAACTTAATTACTCCCAAAGATCTCATTTCCAGGTACCATTACTTTGGATTAGTCTTAAACATATATAATTTGGGGAGACATTAGTATTCATTCCATAGAACTTTGACAATTTGCTTTCAGTCTTTTTGTTTTTCCTTTTTTGATGATGAGGACTGAATGTAAGGTCTACAATACACCAGGCAAATACTCTACCAGTGAGCTACAGTCTGTTATTTAATTTTTATTTACCTTCTAGGTTTATAAATGTTGTATATAAATTCATAGGAACAAGCTAACATATTTTATTGTCTTTGGCTCTTATGGTGATGGATTATGGGTCACAATTTTACTTTATGATTTTTTGTGTGTTTTCAAACATTCTTCAGTAAATTAGGTATATGCCAGAAGAGCAAGAAATTATTTTAAGACCTAGAAAAAATTGATAATGTTTTAGAGGATAGAAGTACAGATTATTTTATCTTTCTCTAAATGTTCATTTTTTTCTCCCCCCTATACACACAGACACAATATACATACACACATACACAAGTACACACACATGCATGCTTGCAATCATTTTTTTGCTTCCTTCTCTCTCCTGTACAAATCTTCTCCGATTTCTGAGTTAAGTATAACATTTCTTGCTATGAAAATCAAACACAGGCTCACCAGATATTGATAACATTATACTATACTGTATTACATTTCTTGTGTCATGTTTTACACTTCAAAATCTCCACCTGGCAACTTGCTATTTCTGACTCTCCTTCATTCCCTCTTGTTTGGTTGGTCCCATCTTTGAGTGTGTGTGTGTGTGTGTGTGTGTGTGTGTGTGTGTGTGTGTGTGTGTGTGTGTGTGCTGGTCCTGTGGCTTGAACTCAGGAGCTAAGTGCTGTCCCTGAGCTTTTGTGCTCAAGATTATCGCTCGACCACTTGAGCCACAGCTTCACTTCCAGCTCTCTATGAGATAAGAGTTTCATGGGCTTTCCTGTCCAGGCTGGCTTTGATCCACGATCCTCAGATCTTCTGAGGATCTAGGATTACAGGCATGAACCATTGGCTCCCATTTCCATCTTTGATAATAAAGATGCATTTCTATTTCTAGTCATCAGGTGGACAAAGTTCTCTTCTTTTCTCTAAGGGGGGAAATCTTTCTTTTGCAATGAATAGGAAAAATAAATTAAATTAGAATGTTTGCTTAGCATGTGCCAGACCCTAGGTTAGATCTTCATCACTGCAAAACAAATAACTATTTAAAAAAAAAATTCGGGTTATAAGCTGGGTACCAGTGGCCCATGTCTGTAATCCTGGCTACTCAGGAAGCTGAGATTTGAGGATCACAATTCTATGCCAAACCAGACAGGAAGTTCATGAGACTTCTTAACTCTCCAATTAACCACCTGAAATCCAGAACTGGAGGTATGGTTCAAGTGCTAAAGTACCAGCCTTGAGAAAAACAAAAACAAAACAAAACAAACCTAAAGGACAGTAACCCAAGCCCTAAGCCCAAGTTATAAAATAGTACATTCAGAGTTACTTTGGTTTTCTTATTCATAGATAGTAATGAAAATAGAACAATACTCAACTGCTGATACATGTAAGGCATTATTATATATGTACATTAATGACTGTATATTGTTCTCTTACCCATTCTATCAAGTAATGCTATCATTATCCTCCATTTTACAAGTAAGACAGACATGACAGACAGATCCAGCAACAGGTAAGAAATGTCAGAGCAGGAATTCAATATATTGTAGCTTTATTCCCAAATCTGTATTCTTAAGACACTACATAGTTTCATTTATTAAAAAAAAATCTTAAGTTCTGAGTGGAGAGCAGAATGGGAGAATGTAGTTACAATATTGAAAACATTTGAAAATGTAACCAGGTAACTGAGGAGGATGGTAAGGTTGGGATAGAGGGAGGGAAATGATAGAAGGGGTAACATTAATCAAGATGCATTGTACAGACACACTAACATGTTGAATTGAAATCTCTTTGTACAACTACTTAAAGATAATAATTTTTAAGTTGCAAGTCCAGATCTTATTCACTTGTATATATTCAACATTTATTATTTTGTGTTATTTGAGAACACTTTGGTGCTAACACTGCCTGCCTATATCCATATTTCAGTACCATATTTAGGAGTTCTTATTCCCTAGATATAGCTCTTTCTACTTAATGGAAACATAAGAAACATACATTTCATAAATTTACTATTAAGTGTCTACTGTGTGCCAGGAAAAGCCCTGGAGATATAAAAAAGACAAAGTAGATGTGTCATTCATATTTTCATAGAATTCATGAAAATGAAGCTGATAGAAATTATAAACCCAGGTATAAAAATTATAAGCCCAAGTAAAATGAAGCCAGCCATATAAGGCCCTTTAAATGCTATTAAGAGTATATACTAATGAAGAAGCATGAATTTGAGAAAATTTATATTATAAAAACTCCATGAGAAGGAAAAGAATCTGTGGTATTTGATCTAGATGATTCCCTTTTCCCCATTAGCAGCTCTGAAGGAGCATCAATTTCACTCATAACTGGACCCCAACAACAAGGACATTCTCTCCCTTCAGCTCCCAGTGAGAGGCTTTCTTCCTCAGAAAAGCAGGATATCAGCAATTCTCATTCTCACTCCTACAATCTGTTTCAGAGGCTAAATTCCATCAGGGCACTGCTGATGGATGGATAGAAGCTGTCTCTTGAGTATGGGGACACTGAGATTTGCAAGGTCCCTGCTTATTCTTGCCTAGGCTTGTGAGGCATAGTTCAACAACATGGGAAGTGTGGAACTCAAATCTTGTGAAGAAGTTGCATATATATTAAAAACTTGGCAAACTGTTCACCCTTGAATGAAGAGAATATTCTGACTGTGGACAAATGGAATGCTGTATGTCCAGAGCTAAAATTATCTTGGGATATCTTAGTGCTTTTAACAGCCATTTGCTTTCAACTTTAATGTGACCTAACATTCTCATGACTATTAGGTAAAACCCTTGGAATGTATCACAAAGCTTAGCAGACCTCCGGCCTCTGTTAATCCTAAAGCTAAGAATGCTAAAAGATAACATCAGAAGCCAATAGAAGACATCTCCTGACGTTGCTCTAGCAACCTACCTAAAGGCTCCCCAAATAGATTTAATAAATGAATTTGATTGATGAATTTCTTTGTTCCATGACTATAAAAGTTTTTGTAACCTCTTCCATGGTGTGTCACATGGTATTTAAGATAACTTAAATCCGTGTTCCCAGGATATGCTCATTTATATTTGGCTAAGAAGAAACTATTTTCTTATTTCCTTTATATCAAGGTTGTTGTTGTTGTTATTATTATTATCATTATTATTATTATTATTTTGCCAGCCCTGGGGCTTGGGATTCAGGGCCTGAGCACTGTCCCTGGCTTCTTTTTGCTCAAGGCTAACACTCTACCACTTGAGCCATAGCACCACATCTGGCTCTTTCTGTGGTGCCGAGGAATCGAACCCAGGACTTCATACATGCTAGGCAAGCACTCTACCGCTAAGCCATATTCCCATCCCAAGGTTATTATTCTTGACATTTTTTTTGAAAACTGAAAGATACAAAGAAACACATGAAGTGGAACAATTGAAGATTCTCTTCTTTTCACCTCTCTCTCCTCTTCAGGCCTGCACCTCCTTACCTCCTCCATGGAGACATTCACACAAACATCCAGTTCATTCTACATGACCTTTATTCCATTTCTGAGGCCACATTGCCTTCTAAATTCATATATATATATATATATATAAATATATATAAATATATATATAATAAATAAATATATAAATATATAAATAAATAAATATATAAATATATATATAAATATAAATATAATAAATAAATATATATAAATATATAAATATATAAATAAATAAATAAATAAATAAATATAAATATAAATATATAAATAAATATATAAATAAATAAATAAATATATAAATATATATATATATAAAATATATATAAATATATATATATATATATATATATATAAATGTTACTCCAGGAAGGAGCTGGTGGCACACACCTGTAATCCCAGCTATTTAGGAGGCTGAGATCTGAGGACTGCGATTGAAAGCTAGCCCAGAGTTATACTTTTGTGTTGACAGAAGTGAACTGAGAGGAAACCAGTATGTAGTTTCCCCTCCACCAAGAGATTAGTTCCTAAAGATGAGTCACTCAGAAAGAAGAGTGATATTTCTGGAATTACAGGGGCAAGCCACCAGCATCTTCCTGGAGTAATGTTTAGATATGTAAAGATAATATCAAGAATTTAGAAGGCAATGTGGTCTCAGAAATGGACTAATAATGGTCATGCAGAATGAATTGGATGTCTACGTAGACGTCTCCATGAAGGAGGTGAGGAGTGCCAGGCCTGACGAGGAGAGAGAGGTGAAGAGAAAAGGTAGTATCTTTAATTGTTCCACTTCATGTGTTTATTGGGTCCATAGCTTTGACTCAGAGATTTTGCCTGAAAGATAAGTGAATGAAAAACATATATCTTCTAATATTTCCTAGTAGAGTTTCCTTCATTTGTAGGGAGCACAGACGAAGTTAAAGCCAAGGGCACAGCAAAAACAGTAGAAATGATGGTGGGGGAAATTTGGAAGTGATTGATTTGGTGAAGGCCAAAGTTTACTGTTTTCTGTCTAGGCTGTTAGACTGAGAGAGAAGTTAAATGGCTAGGGGAAATTCTTCTGGGGTCAGAGATCTTGATCTGGCTGCAGTGGTGCAGGCCTGGAACTCCAGGGAGGTGGATGCAGAAAGATTGCCAGTACTAGGCCAGCCTGGACTAAGGATACTGAGTGTCAAAACAAAGAAAAACAGATAAATAAATAGACCATAACAAACAAAAAGCTGACCTTGGGAACAGTTCTTTCACAAGTGACCAAATTTAAATGAACTAGTCCATCCAGAAATGGATAGCTAAGCAGATCAACCAATAGAGTAGCTTAATAGTTGAATGCTGTTGGGGAGACATTGAGAGTTAGTATATCAAATCATTATCCTGCCTGTGGCATGACATCAGAAGCTTCATGCTAAAGTGGTGAGAAGTAGATGTCACTAAAATCATCTATGCAATTACTGAACAAATAGGCAAATTAGAGTACTAAACCATGGAGAGTAAAATGGGGGGTAGTAATCAGATTGGTTATTTTAGTTATGTAAAATAACTAGCTTTGAGTAACAAATTTGAAGATATACAAAGAAATAGGAAAGCTGGGATATACCTCAGTATTTATAATTCTTCAGTAAGTGAGGACATTTCAGCCTTATTTTTATACTTCTTTCACCTTTCTAGTCTCTCATTTTGATATATGCTTTATATGTATGGTAGTGCACTTCATAGTGTTCTATACTTATCTAAAGCTCATTTTTCAACTTTTTTCCTATTTATTTATTTTATATGATCATTATTTCTTCTCTCAATTCAAATCCACGTTTGATTTCTTGTATTTAAGTTTTTACTTTAGATATTTATAGTTTTCAAATTTATGGTTTCTGTGATTGTTACTCAGGCTGATCTCAAATATAGGGGCTCAAGTTATCCTCCTGCCTAAGTCTCCCGAGTAGTTGGAACAACAGATGTAAACCACCATTCCCAGCTCGCTTATGGTTATTTCACTTTGATGAGATAGTGTCATCATTTTTTTTTTGCCAGTCCTGGGGCTTGAACTCAGTGCCTGGGCACTGTCCCTGAGCTTCATTACTCAAGGCTAGCACTCTACTACTTGAGCCATAGCACCAATTCTGGGTTTTTCTGTTTATGTGGTACTGAGGACTTGAACCCAGGTCTAGGCAAGCACTCTACCACTAAGCCACATCCCCAGCCCTGTCATCATTTTTTTAACTTTCTTAATCATTCTTCCTTGTAGCTCTTCAAACATATTTATAATGGCCACATTGAAAACTTTTCTGTAATAGCCTGCTTCAGGTCACTATCACAAGTAATTTCTCTAGCTTCTCCAATTAAAATCATTTTTCCTATATCTTTTATTTTCTCCAGTGTTGAGGTTAGAACCCGGGGCTTTGCACATACAAGTTAGTTCTCCACCACTGCTTTTTTGTGTGTCCTGTGATTTCAATTCATTTATATCTATACCAAAAAGAAGCAGAAACTACCAGTGACAGTGAGCATATGCAGAATACCACAGAAAAGACTTCCATAGATTATATAGAGTAGGTTTTGCTTTGCAAGACATTGCCAAATTGACTTACAAAGTGGCTGTACCACTGGGTAACAGTGGCTTGTACTACTAGCTACTTAGGTGGCTGAGACCTGAGGATCACAGTTTAAAGCCAGCCCACATAGCAAATTCAAGAGACTCTTGTCTCCAATTAACCAGCAAACGTTTGGAAGTAAAGGTATAACTTCAAGGGTAGACCTAAGTGTCGCATCACGTGGTGACTGGGGACAAAACAATAATGGACACCAGACCATGGAATTGAGGTTTGGGGAACCAGAGGCCTGAAGTCTTCTGCCAGATTCAGGTGCCCTGGGTCCATTTTACGAGGTATTTATTGAGTAGGGTACAGGGATGTATGTGCAGAAAGTGAGGTCACAATTACCTTGAAGTCACAAGCACCAATCATCTTATTCAAGTAATAAATAACTTCTTGATCTTAAGAATCAGGTGTAAGGAGTAAATGACTTACGGTTAGCATAGATTTTTGTCTAGCATAGATTTTTGTCTATCCCCAAGTTCCTAGAAAGTGTGTTGTGGAATTAGCCTACAACCTGGATAGAAATCTGAATTCTCTTCAAGCCAGGACTGATTGACCATTTCAGGAAACTCAGCATTCTGAGAGCTATGGGAGAAGGCATTCCTTCCTCCCAAGCCTTTTGGGTCTCACAGATCTGCTTTTGGGGGCTCTCACACCGAAGGAGAGCATCAGCTATAAGCAAGTGTGTGAGGCTCCGAGTTCAAGCTTCAGTAGCAAGAAATAAATGCAAAACTCTGTGTCTGTACCATTTTACATCCCTGTCATCTGCAAGTGAGAGAACATATTGTTTCATATTCTTGTCAGTATCAATTTTAAAAATATGGTTCAATCATACACCAGAAAATTATTTGACAAAACTTAGAATTGGGTTACTACAACATGGATGAACCTCGAAAATACTACACTAATAAAAGAAGCCAGTCATAAGGGACCATATTTTATATGTTTAGGACAAGGAATATTATAGATACAGAAGGTCAATCAGTGTTTTCTTAGGGGAGGGGGAATGAGATATAGGATGATCATAGTCAGATTTCTTTGTAACTTAATGAATATTGATTTTGGTGATGGTTAACCATATCTGTAAATATAATTAAAATAATTGGATTATATACTTTAAGTAAGTGAACTTGCAAATTATCTCAAGGATGTTATATTAAAGTAAGAAGGAACATCTATTCTGGGATGGTTATCCATGCTGAACATATAAGGGATTGATTAAAAAAAGTGTTTTGTTACTGAACCAGGACTGTGGCCTGCCACATAATATAGTAATCACAGTAGTAAAGAGTTTTAGTAACAAGCAAAGTCCTCCCAAGGCATCTTGGAGTGAGGTCTTGTTCTTTTGATTACCTCAGGTCTCTGAAAGATACCACCTACAAAAGATATGTATTTATATCTGTATACCTTTCTTCAGGAACTCTTCATGAGACTCTTATCTCCAATTAACCACAAAATGCCGAAGTGGAGCTGTGGCTCCAGTGGTAGAGCACTAGCCTTGAGCAAAAAAACTCAGTGACACATATGGCTGCTCAGGCTGGCTTTGAACCTCAATCCTCAAATGTCAGCCTCCTGAGTAGCTAGGATTACAGGCATGGGCCACCAGCACCCAGATAGAATTGGTGACATTTAAAAACTGAAAGCAAATACTTAAGAGTAAAGCAAAGGGGCTTGGTAGAGTCAGAGAAGTAAAAATACAAAAGGTTGCAGTGTAAATGGACTGGGCCAGCTGTGTTTGGGGGCTGCTAATAAGCAAATCAAGACTGTCCTCCATGCCATCCTGGAGCGAGGGCTTATTCTTTTGATGATCTCAGATCTCTAAAATATACTAACTACCTACTAAGAATACATATTTATATCTGCAAACCCTTCTTCAGTAACTGTCCAGAAGAGAATTGAGGCCTATCCACTTATGACTTAATTTTACTTTAAGGCAGGGAGAAATGTGGAAACCAAGAGCAGGAATTCAAAGAGCATAGAGACAAAGCACATAGAGCTCTGAAGAATTTAAATTCATTCAACACAGTTGTATTGGAACTATTTACAAATAACTGTTCCAGAGCAGTGACTAAAAGCAAGGGGTGTGAACTTAGGCAAGCATTTCATCTAATACATGGCTGTCTTTGGCTAAATCTCTCATTCCTTTTCTATATAAAACAATAGGTTAACGATGTAACGTCGGGGAAAGGTCTAAATTCATTTAAGAGAAATTCTCTGTATAAGATCAAGAATGAATTTAATGGTTCCCATGTAATGGTAAGGATTGTCCTTTAAAAAAATTTAAACAATTATTTCTTAACCAATCAGAGGGGAAAGAAAAGGCCTGTTGATATATCAAACTGCCTCTTAAAAAAGAAATGTGTGTGTGAGCGAGAGAGAGGGAGAGAGAGAGAGGGAGAGAGGGGGGTGGAGAGAGAGGGGGAGAGGGGGGAGAGAGAGGGGGGGAGAGACAGAGGGGGAGAGAGAGGATTCAAGGGTTAGCACTCTACCACTTGAGCCACAGCAAACCCAGGGCTTCATGTATATGAAGGCAAGCATTCTACCACTAGGCCATATTCCCAGCAAAAACCAAGAGTCCTGCATTTTTTTTTTTGCCAGTCCTGGAGTTTGAATTTAGGGACTGAGCACTGTCCCTGGCTTCTTTTTGCTCAAGGCTAGCACTCTGCCACTTGAGCCACAGCGCCCCTTCTGGCCATTTTCTATATATGTGCTGCTTAGGAATCGAACCCAGGGCTTCATGTATATGAGGCAAGCACTCTTGCCACCAGACCACATTCCCAGCCCCCTGTTTTTTCTTTTTAACAGTGAATGGCAAACATGCAGTACATACAAATCTACCTCATTCTTTTAAATAGCTAATTTCACTGAAAATAGTGAGGAGGATGACAAAGTATTTAATATATATTTCTCAAAGTAAAGATATCCAAATGGGGACTGGGGATGTGGCTTAGCAGTAGAGTGCTTGCACGAAGCCCTGGGTTCAATTTCTCAGTACCACATAAACAGAAAAAGTGCCAGAAGTGGCCCAGTGGCTCAAGAGGTAGAGTGCTAGCCCTGAGCACAAAGAAGCCAGGGACAGTTCTGGGGCCCTGAGTCCCAAGCCCCAAGACTGGCAAAAAAAAAAAAAAAAGATATCGAAATGGCCAATAAACACATAGAAAGATTCTCCATGCCAAATTAAAACATTCATCCGTGATATGGAAGTTTTGGGCCAAGGCTCTTGCAGGATACTGGTGCCACAATATCAAATACTGTTGGTTGGGGTGGTGGCTCATTCCTATAATCCTGGGAGGGAATTATTCTTTCAAATATTATAGTATTTTTGTAATACTGTAATATTTTTGTAATATTTCTTGTAATATTGTGAGGCAGAGATTTGGAAGATAAGTTTCAAGACCAGTCCTGGGAAAAAGTTAGCAAGATCCTATCTCAAACAATAATCTGGGTATAGTATACCACCCCTGTCATTCCAGCTACACAGGAGATGTAAATAGAAGGATCACAGTGCAGGGGCATCCTATGCAAAAACATGAGAACCCTATCCAGAAAAGCAACCAAAGCAAAAAAGACTGGGCTGTGGTTAACACTGTAGAACACATGGCTTAGCAGACACAAGACCCTGTATTCAAAAATCCAAATGCCCCCACCCCCATAAAAAGTCAAAGACTGTTATATGTACTATTACTTGAGTTAGACTCTCCCACTTCCAGCCTTTGCTCTATATTAAGTTTCCTTGAAGAGAAAACAGAGCAGACTTTCTCTCAGCTTTAGCTTTTTTTTTTTTTTTACAGAGGCTATGGTGATTAGATGTGTATGGAATCCAGGGATTATTTTCAAACATACCCTTCTGTCAGTTTTAAAGTGAAAAGCTGTGTTAGTTCCAACGATCCCAATGGCTTTGTACTTCTACTTCTTTTATTTTGTGATGACATAGTTGCAATGTCTTACACAATATTTTTTAGACCTAGTCTCTACATAGGTCAAGCTGGGCTTGAAATTTTGATACCTATCTAGGGCAACATTTTCTTTCCTTAGACTCCCAAGTCCTGTTATTACAAGTATGCACCATCATGCATATCAGCTTTTAGTGGGATTTCAAATTCGCTCAAAGTTTCTTTACCTTAAAGGCTTGCCAATTAGTATTAGAAAAAGTTTTGTATAGAAACTAGGAGAGGCAATTTGCCAAAAGTCCTGAGTTTCTGCATGTTCTGTTTGAGTATGCAAAGAATTTAAGGTCCTGACCACTCTACCCAGGCAGATCATATTTCAGTTGTGTTTACAGCAAGCAACCTTGGGGGATGGGGTAACATTCCTGGACTCAGAGCAGGTTGGCTTCTGCTTACTGTGAAAATAGTGAAAATCACGAACATAGGCTTTCTTTCCTTGAATGTAAAGCACACCATCTTCAGGCATCCATCTGGGCCCCATGTCTCCTGGGAAATCTAAGGGAGCCAGTAGAAATCAACATGAAGCTCTGGATTTTGTTGTAATAATGTCCTTAGTTTCTGATCCAACAGTTTAGTAACTTCTACCAGTGACTTAGTAGCTTATAAATAGAGTAAAAATCTCTGACTCTGCACAGGTCTTAACAGATGTTTGCAGATATTATACCTAAAGCAATTATGTTAGGGAAATACCTTTACTACAAATTTGACCATAATTTTGTACTACCCAGCCTAATATTGTGTTCTACTTAATTTCCTTCTCTAAAACGACTCACTTATATAATTAGAATATTTTTGAAAAGCAAATTTTATAGTAGCACTCTAAATCTGTTATCCTCCTATGCTTTAAACCACAAGTATTTATTAATATATTCGAATAAATACATTACATTTGATCATATGTGTATACTATCTAAAATGACAAGTCCTTTTACTTTCACTCTAAGGTATCCGATTATATCCAGAGCCATCATGTTTAGAATAAACACTACCACAACTGATGTTTTGAGTTAATTACAAATCTGAGGTTTTATTTTGGTCCTTACAAGAAATTCTATTTAATCCCTGATTAGGAGGAAAAAAAAAGAGAAAGTCTAGTGTTTTTATCTGCAAAGGGGACAGTTGTCTTCCTCCAGTTATGTCTGTTCAGGGCAGCCCAGCTATCCACCTACAGGGAGAGAAACCAAAGGGCAGACACACTCTAGGAGGGTATAGCTCCGCTGAGACCTTCTACAGCCTGCCCGAGCACCTCCCTTAAAGTATAAGGGGCTGAATTTAACTTTTTGATTTTTAAAAAATAAGACTACAACTCGAGCTGGAATTCCAGCCCCACCAGAATTCTTCAGGCTGTTGAAAAAGTGTGGTGTGGAGACACAAAGCGCTCCCATAAATGGAATCACAGAGGAAAATGACATGCAATTGGCATGTCTTTGCATAGAAATTCCATGTTTTAAACTAGGAATTGGGGTACCCTCAGATCCAGCTTAAATGTCCTCTTGAAAATGTACACAAGTCTCCATTACCGGTTGAACAGGGAAAGCATGCACCCTAAGGAAATGGGAGTCAGGAAAGTAAAACAGCATATTCAAATGCAGGGCAGCATTTCCTTTTTTGTCATTTACATTACTTTTCTTTCTTTGGAGATTGAACAAAAGAGCCTCACTTTTGTCTGGTACTGTACCACTTAAGCCATGTCTCTGTTATTTGCTGGGTATCAGAGAATTCTCATAGGTTTTTTTTGCTTATTTTTTGCTGCCAAGGTTGACTTCAAACTGTTTTCCTTTGGATTTCAACCTCCCAAGTAAAAAGATTATAAGCATGAGCTCTGGCACCCAACTCCAGGGCTACAATTCTAACTAAAGCATAATATCTGTTATTCAGACTTCTTGTCCAACTTTTTTATATGGGGATGAGTTTAAAATTTGCTAAAGTGTCTATAAGACAACATGGCTCCAATGGCACTAAATGCTTATCAAAATTGAAGCTGGGCAATCTACACATATTTGTAAAAGTCAGTGTGGGGATCTGGCCCATTGGGTGTATGTTGGTATTTGGGTAGAAGGGGCTAGAATACCTATTATATATTTTAGTATCAAGGGTAAGTGGATGAAAGGCTGGACAGACACAGAGGAGAGAAAATAGATGGTACCCTGCTAACAATTTCTTGAGTTTGTTCTCAAGCACAAACGACATCTACTTAAGTCCATCCTTTCCAAAAGCTGAAGCAGTCTCTAGTGAGCTTGTTTCTTGAGTAAGGAGATGGGGGACAAAATCCCGTCAAATGACTCTCAGGTATTATCTTATTTGCCCCCCACAAAATTTCTGAGATTATTACATTTACTTGACAGAGAAGAGATGTAAAATTTAATCTTCTAGATAAGTGGGCTGATCCAATTTGAAGTTCACATTTGCTTCTAATTTTTTGTCAATACTGAGTGTCTGAGTAATTTTAAGAATAAATTAACAAGTGCTATTGGCTGCTTCTTTTAGTTATAAAACTTTTATTATTTTAGCAACCATAATGTGTGTCCATTGTAGGAGTATGGAAAATACAAACAAGTAGAAGAAAAAAATCATTCATAATCCCACCATTGAGATTGTACTTTTTGTCTTTCATTCTTCACAAAGTTTTACATTTATATATGTAATATTTATACAAATGTACTATTAACTTTCAAAAATATGGTATTTGCATATTTCTTAGTAACTTCTTTTCATTTTAAATCCTATCAGGAACCACTTTTTTTCTTACAAATCAGTAAAGCTCTCCTTTTAAAAGATTTGTAGATTGGTTCCAACTACAATAAACAACAAACTGTAGATAACAAGAGGTACATCTAAAACTACTAAGAATAAGAGGTTAAAAGTAGAAAGATGGGCAAAGATATATCAGGAAAATGCTAAAAAAAAAGAGAAAAAATCTATATGGCAATGTTAATATCAGATAAAATAGACATCAAGGTAAGCTACATTAAATAGGGGTGAGGATGGTTTCGATTAACCTTCCAACGCATCACAATAAGTTTGTTTCTCACTCTCCTGATCTCATCTATCTCATCCACTTCTCTAAACATATCTTCATTGCTTAAATGCCTGTTATGTATGTCTTCTTTAAATTCCTGGAGAGATTGAATTAGCCTTTCTCTAAAGGTTTCTTCTGCATTCTCCTCCTCCTCTGGTTCTTCCTCCTCTTCTGGCTTCTCCTCAGGCTTTGGCTCTTCCTCAGGCTTTGGTTCATTCTCATTTTCTGTATTTCCTTCCATTTTTTGACAGGGTTTCATATTGTCTCTGCTTCTAGTCTTTTTTCCTGTTTAATCGTTGCAAATACTTCTAGGAAGCAAAGAGACAATGAATCAAAAGCTAGGTAGGTCGCTTGGCACAGAAGTCTTGCTTTTTTGAAAACTGAGTGTCGTCATCAAATATCTTCCACCTGAGAAATCCACTCAGCAATCACCTTTTTTGACACGGCCCCTCCTACCTCCACTTTCCACCGCCTCCCCTCTTTTGTCCCTCCCTCCAGCCTTTTCCAAGGCCCTCCTTTATGCGTCCCAACTCAGCCCTCCCCAAACCTTTCTCCCCGGCCGGGCCAAACACAGGGCCTTCCCAGAACAGTAGGTTGGCTGGGGGGCTAGGGGGAAGGGATAGGGGTGGGGGAGCCACCACTTCTGTGTATCCTCCCGCACTTCCACCCTGGAGTCCCTATAAAGTTCCTTCCACTTACCACGTAGTGATCCAAGCCGTTTCTTTCTCCTACTTTCCTAGCCTCGGGCGGTGCTAAGCACAGACCTGCAGACACACGGAGAAGGGAGGGGTGGGGGTGGGGCGAGCATTCGGTGCTTGGCGGACCTGCACTGGAGCCCAGCACACGTCGCTATCCTCCCTTAAGGTCTCCCTTACGGAAAGTCTCCCATCTTTTGTTTACCCCAGTTCTCCTCTCCCCTGTGCTCCTCTTTCCCATCAGACAGGGACAGGAGGGAAAGCAGTTCAATTTCCAACTATCTTTAAGGTTGGGGTGGGGTTTGGGGCCAGAATGGGTTTCAGAAAAACAGTCCGAGATCTTAGACGATGATTTTTAAAAATAAATATTAAAGATTTCCTTTTCTTTCCCTCAGACCCCCAGTTCCCTTCAGTAGGGTCATCATTTCCTGTAGAGTCAAGGGGGATGGGAGACTTGATTGGGGTTTTTCCAAGTCTCTACCTTTGACTACCCCTACACTCAAACACCCCCCCACCCTCACCCCCGCACATACACTCCGGGCTACACTCGGATGGACACCAACCTGTAAAATCCCAGCAAGCTGAGTCCTCCTTCCGCTGGCTTCCCGCACCTCCGACTGCCCAGCTGAAGGAAGCTGGTACCCAGAAGGGAACAAGGACCAGACTAGCAGGACTTCTGCACACGTCGACTCCTGATCACATGGGATCTGCGTCACCAGTGAGGTCTGGTCCCCAGTTTCCACTCCCACCAAAAGCGCGGCAGATGTGGGTCCGCCCCCTACTCTGTTTCTGACCCCCTCCCTCACACATTTGGCCCAGTCAGTCTTCTCTGTTCTTGCAGATCCCAGAGTGAAAAATGTTCTTTACTGTTTTCTGATTATTCGGGAGGGACTGCAGCTACATGTATATATATATATATATATATATATATATATATATATATATATATATATATATATATGAGCTACTGAACTTTACTTCTTTTTAGAATTGTCTCAAGTCTTTCTCTCCCAGGATCTAACTCCTCCATCCATCGTCCTTCCCTCAGCCTCCATTTCATATGCAATCTTTTTCTTAGCTGTGTGGGCCGGGAAGGGCAGCAGTTGTAAAAGTAAAACCAGCCTAGAAAGGAGTCTGATTTTTAAAGGCAATTAAATTTTTTTTCTTAAATGTCTAGTCTTAAAAAAAGGCCAGGATAAAATTGTTTTAGCTAGATGAATTCATATGTGTATCGTGCTTAGACTGTATCTTGGGAGCCAGTAAGAGGGCAGTGAAAGGGCATGTTGTTATTATCATATTATGATTTTATATCGGGAAATGATTTTTAATGAAGAAAGCTAATGTTCTGACACCAGACCCCCGGTCATTGTATTGATCAATTGCCAAGCAATATATGAGCCCATTTGCTCATCTGAAAAGACATGATAACTCATAGAATTGTTAAGAAGTCTTAATGATAACATGAACGTAAATCTTTTGACCCATAACAAGTTTTCGATCCTGACCCCTTTTCATTTTATTTCTCTTGCTTTTCTATCACATTACTGTGAGTGCTGGAAAGTATGTGCATTGGAGGTCCTCTGCCAGCTCAATATTTTATAGCTTGGGCCTGCTGGGTCACATGTTAGTGCAAGACTATAGCTGCTAGTCCCTGCTATAATTCGAATATGCCATAATTTTAAGGAAGGACAATCTAAATAAACCCTCTACCTTCACCTGCCTTTGACTTTGTCAACTAAAAGTTACAGAGCCAAACAATATATTATTATCCCTCCACACACACATTTACTGTAGATAATATCTCTAATGTGTGGGCTATGGTGATAGCAGTTATGTAGGCTACTTTTCAATGACTTGAAAGCACTTTTTCTGAAAGCATTGACTTTTCACTTGGGCCTACCAATACATGATAGGCCACTAAAGAAGGACAAAAAGGCTTGAAATGTTGTTTTCTTCATGTTATATCTATCACGTTTACTACCTTATTCTTTTGGTAAGATTTCTGTTCAATTCTGCATGTAAATCTAGTACTCGTTTAAAAAATGTTTTGTTGAGAACTACTGAACACAAGGTTGATTTAAATTTACCTAATCACTCTCTCCCATTCAAGGATGCAATCATGGAAAGTGACTAAGAAAATGTCCCTTTCCTGGACACTGGATTTGTTCCTAGAAATCTCCATTTATCTTTTCCCCCCTATCCATCCCCCCTGTTCCTCTTTCCCTCTTTTTATAGTCCTTTTGCACTCCTGAGTCTCCTAAGTTGATGATAGGATCCCATCATTGGCTGCTAGCTTTCCAAATGAATCTTTTTCCTTGCCCCAACAACTTGTTCTCTAGTCAGTGACCTGGGGGATTGGGGTGGGAAGGAAGGAGTACTGGGGTTAGAACTCAAGGTCTCTAGCTCTCACTCAGCTTCTTCTCTTAAAACTGATGCTCTATCACTTGAACTGCCTCTAGTTTTTCAGTGGTTAGAGACAAACGTCTGTTGGATTTATCTGCCCAAACTGACTTCAAACCATTATTCTCAGATATCAGTCTCCTGAATAGCTAGGATTTTAGGAGTGATCCACAAGCATATATTCGCCATTTTGAGTGAAAAAACAAATAGAGAAAAAAGCCAGAACCAGATGTGGTGGTGCATGCTTGTAATCCTAGCAACCAAGGGGAGGCTGTGATAAGAGGATCAAGAGCTTGATGCCAGCTTGGACTACACAGTGAGGCTCTGTGTGCATGGAGTGGGAGAATGACAGTCAGAGGTCTGCCAGGGCAAAAACATGAGTCCTTATCTGGAAAGTAAACTAAAGCAAAAGAGCTGGGGGTGTGATGCTTAGCAAGGGCAAGGAAGGAAGGACCCGATTTTCAATGCCATACTGCCAGGAAAAAATACAGTGAATAGAAAAGAAAGGGGTTGTATTTCTGATTTTGCTTAATATGTGGTATTTATAATTCCCTGACTATTTTGCCCAGTGAAAATGGTTTAAGTGTTAAAAATAAAGACTGCTGGGAATGTGGCTTAGTGGTACAATGTTTGCCTAGCATGCTTCATGAAGCCCTGGGTTTGATTCCTCAGTACTACATACACAGAGAAAGCCAGAAGTGGCGCTCTGGCTCTGCTAGAGTGCTAGCCTTGAGCAAAAAGAAGCCAGAGACAGTGCTCAGGCTCTGAGTTCAAGCCTCAGGACTGGCAAATAAATAAACAAAGACCATAATTATTTAAAAGTAGGTTATAAAATGATGAAATAAGAGTAGCTATATTATCTAACTATATTAAAATACACATATAAGAACAATCTGAAGAATCTATAGTTAATTTCTTTTTAAAATTGTTATTGTAAAGGTAATATCCAGAGGGGTTACAGTTACATAAGTCAGGTAATGAGGACAGTGTCTCCTCTTCCCTCATTTCTCCCAGTTTTTCCTTCCCGACATTCCCCCCCCCCCCCGCAATGATATAGTTCATTTTCAGTATAGTTTCTAGTGAGTATCACTGCTGCATTTATTCCCCCTTTTTCCCACAATTTTGGTGCTCCTCCTTACTCTCCCCAAAACAGATAAACTTACATGCATGAAAGACAAAAACCACAGAAATCAATAACAGTGTTAAAGTAGAAAAAAAGTCAAAAAGCAAAATACAAAAATACCTTTTGCTTCCATGATCAATTTAACAGGACATTCACACAGTGAGACCAAAGGAGGATATTCTTAGGAGATGATCACAAAGGCTCAATAACTATGTGCATATGATGATATAAAATGATGTTGATTTACACTTAATTTCATTTGATGGCTGTCAAGCATACATTTTATCCACTTATATGTTCAGCAAATATTAATTCACTGTTTACAAGCTAGTATTAACCCAAATCAACATGTCTCTTTTAGATCCTTGTTTGCAGTAATCATTGACATGTTAGTATAGTGGCATTGTATATATAACTGAGGCTAGATTCTTAAGTCAGTACTCACAGTGAATCAAACATTTTCTTTATACAACTTTCTTAATACAACTCATATGAATATAAATTGTTATAGTATGTTATTTAAGCATGAAAGTACATAATTGTTTTATAGGAACATTGCATCTCTGTACTTCTATGTATTTCCCAGATTTTCTAGTTTAACTGAATTACATACACAGAGTAATGAAATGCATAATATTAAGGTAACCTACACTTCATTAGCTATTTAGTATGTATATATAATTATGTATGTGTAAGTAACATAAACAATACACATCTACATATGTATGAGCATATATTAAACTTTCAATTTTTTATTATTATAAAGGTGATATATAGAGGGGTTAATTATGTAAATAAATCAAATAAAATGTAAATTTCTTTTTGGACAATGTCACCCCTTTCCTTGCTTTCTCCGTGTTTCCTTTCCGTCCCCACCCAAAAGTTGTAAAATTTCTATATTCGATTTAAAGTGAAGAAGAAAAGAAGGACACCAGTCCCATTGCTCTGCTTCTGAGTGGATAGAACTTTAAGATTCTAATGCTCACCTGCCAAATTGGTGTGTGTGTGTGTGTGTGTGTGTGTGTGTTGTGTGCGTGTGTGTGTGCATTGTGTGTGTGCATACATATGGATATATATATATATATAATCACAACCTCTGTGTTACATGAGTCATTGAAATGGATCATCAGTACAAGTGTAAATTGTTTTAATTCTCTTACATTCAGTTTTGGCTATTCATATTAAACTACTTTTTTCTCAGATTTCTACATTTAGCAATTTCATACTACAATCATGTTTATTTACAACATTGGGAAAATACACCATCTATATACTTTACAAAGCAATGTAAATGTCTATATTCCATTAAATATATTTATCATGTTAAAATTAATGATACTCCATTCAATCCTCTTTTTTTTTTTTGCCTTTGTATGTAGTGAGGTTTGAGCCTCACACTTACTAGGCATGTACTCTACCACTTGAGCCATCCCTTTTTATCTTTACTTGTTTTTTTAGGTACAACTTTAAGTTTTTTTCAGGGATTCCCTCAGACCTGGCTCTCACTTAGCTGAGATTTTACCTGTGCAGTACCTCTCCCAGATTCTTTGTTGGTTTAGGGTCTTGCTATCTCCAAGACTAGCTTTGAACTGTGATTCTGGGTTTCTGCTTCCTGAATAACTAGGACTCTATGCTTACTTTTTCACTCCTGGCAATACACACTCTTATTTAATATTTAGGATGCCTCTAGGATTTTGCTATAATAACCCAATCCTTCAACATAAAAGTGCATATATTACTTTCTATGTAGAAATTGTAACTCCTACATCTTGGTGTCAGCCTAGAAAATCTACAGGGGAAAATGATAGGCTTGAAAGGAGAGACAGGTTTCTAGTAGAAGCCTCCTACAGGGTGCTTGTGGCCTCTCTGGTAAGAAAAATGAACATCTGAAACTGCTGACAGCCAGAGCTTTAACTCTTGAAAAGTGCATAGTAGAGCCTCTGTCCTCTGTGGTGTTTTCACCAAGATTTCCATCTCTTTCCCTGCTTTTTTCTTCTAGGAGTGATAGGGTACAAAGTACAATAAGTGGGAGAAATATTCTCCAGGAAGAAAGAAAAAGAAAGGGAATGTAGAGGAGCAAAATGAAGAGAGTGAAAAGGCCAAGACACTGATGAAAATGTCCTCCTTTCCAGGATTCTAGATGGGAAACAATAGTCTTGTGAACATTTTTTCTGCATAGTATTAATTTTTTCATGGCACCAATGTCTCATTCCTATAAGTCTAATTACTCAAGGAGGCTGAGCTCTGTGGATAATGGTTGGAAGCCAGCCAGTGCAGGAAAGTCCATGAGACTCTTAGCTCCAGTTAACCAGCAAAAAACCAGAAGTAGAGCTGTGGCTCAAGCGATAGAGTGCTAGCCTTGAGCAAAAAAAAAAAAAGCTCAGGTCTGAGTTGAAGCCTTAGGACTGGCACAAAAATATTAATATGATGCAGATGCAAATGATATGGAATTGTTCATGCAAATGAATGGGGAGTCCATGGCTCATGAAGAAGGTTGTTCTTAGCTTAATATTTTTCAACTTTACATCTGTTTTTTTGCTTTTTCTTTATAATCCAGTTGTTTCATATTTTATTGCTATTAGTTTCTGCAGATAATATTTGAGCATATGTGTGATTTTTTCTTTGATGCCATTTTTGTGGATTAATTGAAATTATTTTTATGATCTTTAAAGATTTATACAAAAGGATTTCATCTCAATGTATCAATTTATGAGTGTAGTACATCTTTATCAGTGTCACCCTGATGGCAGTTCATTTTTGTTTACTTGTTTGCTTATTTTGATGGTATCTGGGGATTGAACTTATAGCCTCACACTTGCTAGGAAGGCATTCTACCAATTGAGCCATTCCTCTAGCTCCTAAGATTTTAATTTTTTAAAATTTTCTACAGTTCCAATACTATTATCCTTAGCAAATTCTCTCTATATATGCATGTGTACATATACACACCACCATTTTAATTTGTAGTATGGAGGACAGTAATAATAACAATACTTATAATACACTTTTAGTGTAAGTCTTGTGGCAGATGGTGTTCTAAATGATTTACAGATATTAATTAACCCATTACTCAGAAGAAATTTGTGAAAGCTATACAGTGAGTGTCCCCAATTCACTGAGGAGGAAAATGAGTCACATTAGAGGTTAAGCAAATTACCCAAGATTGTTCAAACAGGTTGCTAAAACAGGGTACAGACAAAGCTACTAGTCTCTACAATCTGTGCTCTTAGACTCTCAACAGGGTAAATTATGAGTATATTAAATGGATAAAATGATGATCATGACAGCTGAAAACAATCTGCTTTCTTTTTGGTGCTACTGGGATTTGAACTCAGGGACTCATACTTGGTAAGTAATTGATCTACAAATTGAGCCATGTCCCCAACCTTTCATACTTTTATTATCTTTCAAATAAGTTCTTACAGTTCTCCCAGGCTGTCCTGAACTGACATCTTCCTATTTATGGTTGGCTGTAATAACAGTTGTGTACTATCATGTCACACTTTTTATTGGAATAGATAGGGCCCCATTAACTTTTTGCTTGGGCTGGACTTCAACCATGTTCTTTTCATTATCATCCTCCTGATTAGTTAGGATTATAGGTACCTACCACAGCATCTGGTACCATCTGTTTTCTTAAACACAATTTTTACGTTGTATTATTTTTCTAATATGTTTTGAAGCAGTAAATTCTAATCCCACTATTTCTTTTAAAGGAACCATGTTTTTTCTCACATTGAATAAAACTGGTCATAATGGAAATAAACAGGCAACTGGGTCTGGATACAGAAGGAAAAGCAAAAGTAAAATCCCTGATACTAAAGACTTGAGATGGCGCAGCAAGTCCACCTTATGAGAAAGACGAGTATACAGAGGGCAAGCATCAGTGGCTCACACCTGCAATCCTATGTACTCTGGAACCTGATATTTGAGAATCATTGTTTGAAACCAGCCAAGGCAGAAGTGTCTGTGAAACTTTTATCTCTAATTACAAAAAACTGGAAATAGAGCTGTGATTCAAAGTGGAGTTAAGTGCCAGACGAGTAAAAAAGCTCAAGCCCAATGTTCAAGCCCAGGGCTCAGGCTCTAAATTCAAGCCCCAGGACCTCCAAAATAAACAAACAAAAATAGTGAACAGAAATTGAAAAGGCAGGATCTAGGCCACAGAAAAAAAAGCTATGCAGTTCAAAATTAAGATACTTTTCAGGGCTGGGAATATGGCCTAGTGGTAGAGTGCTTGCCTCGTATACATGAAGCCCTGGGTTTGATTCCTCAGCACCACATATATAGAAAATGGCCAGAAGTGGCACTGCAGCTCAAGTGGAAGAGTTCTAGCCTCGAGCAAAAAGAAGCCAGGGACAGTGCTCAGGCCCTGAGTTCAAGGCCCAAGACTGGCAAAAAATATACTTCTCAGCAATGGGAAATTCAAAACATTTTATAGATGCATAATTCATGGGAAAGAAATGTGTCAAGTATTCACCTAGCGAAACATTCAATTGTTTTGACCCATATATATTTTCAAAATTGAATAAGTATTGTTTGATAATTAATATCCTCATACTTATTTTACAATATCACAGTGGATTTCTTTTCCTCCTTGAACACACTTTGGCTATCTATTGGAGAAACTTAAAAGTAAAGGGCCACTTTTTGGCCAGAGCTAGCACTGCAGTCTGATCATCCCTAAGTTGGATGCCTGGGGTACAGAAATAGGATTTCCTTTGATTGATAGTGGAACTGTAATATTTTGGATGTGTTGAGATCAATATACTCTTGAAACATCTACAAGGAGAGTTTTGCTAAAGAATTAGATGAAAGCTTGTAGAGCCAGAGAGAGTTCTGGGCTAGAGACATGGAATTAGATGTCATCATTTCTAGGAATACAGTGACAACTACAGTGGATGAGATAAGCCAAGGAGAACCTGGAGATTGAGAGAGGGCTTACAGTATTTAGACAAGTAATATAGCCAAGAAAATACTCATTTTCTGTTAATCTAGGCATTAGAAAAAATTTACACATGTTGATTATAACTGTAAGACATTTCACCGTTTTTTTTTACACATCACAGTCCCCTTTCAGAAACTAATAATAGAATTTCTCCTTAGAACACACACATAACAAGGAGGTATACTCACTCATATACTTATGGGCACACAATAATGAACACAAGTTTAAGAGAATCACAAATTTCTTCTAGTAAGGCCTAGAGTACTAATCTAATCAGTGATAACATTGAACAAAAGGATCAAATAGAAAACAAGTAGTGAGAGGCACAGACACAGTATTAATCAATAAGTACAGTGACTATAAATGGACTGAACACTCCATATCATACTGGATAAAAATAATACATCTTCCTACATGCCAGACCTCCAACCCTACCTATTCAGACTCTGCAGTTGGGAGGATTGCATTTTGTGGACAACTTGAGCAGAAAAGCTCATGAGACCCCTTTTGAACTTTGAGCTGGGCATAGTGGCACACACCTATTATCCTAGTTACAGCAGGAAACCTGAAATAAACAGATCACAGACTGGGTTTGTGCTGGCGGAAGCATGACCCTATCTCAAAAATAACAAAAGCACAGAAAGGGTGGGACAGAGAGTGAACAAATGCAGCAGTGATACTCACTAGACACTATGTTCAAAATGAACTATAAAACTTGTGGTGTGGGGAAGGAAGGAAAGACTGGGAGAGAGTAAGGGAAGGGGTGATACTATTCAAAAAGAAATATACTCATTACCTGACACATGTAACTGTAAACCCTGTGTACATCACCTTAACAATAAATATACACATAAAATAACAGAATCGAGAGACAAAGGATAAAAAGACAAACCATTCCAAAAGCAATACTTACAAAACCATTTGGTGTAAACCAACTGAACAAACTCATGGGTGGGGGGGAGAGGGAAAGGAGGAGGTAACAAGATGGATAAGAAATGTACTCACTGCCTTACATATGAAACTGTAATCCCTCTGTTCTTCACTTTGACAATAAAGAAAAAAAACTCACCACAAAGAACCATATTATCTCAAATCTATATAGGATAAATACTGTTTAAAATAAAAGAAAAGGAAACCCATAAAAAATAAAAAAAAGGAATAGAAATGTGACTCAGCACTACAGAACCTGTCCATTAAGCACCGTCAAAATATTAAATAAATACATACACACACACATACATACATGAAGTGCTGTTTAGAAGAAGCATGCCTTAAATTTAAAGAGACAGAATGGTTGAAAGTCAAAATGTTGAACAATAAATACTTGTCTGCTTTAACCAAAGGAAAACTGGTGAGGTTGTGAAAATGTAATGAAGCAAATCTTAAGGAAAGAAACGTTATTATGGATAATGAAATATATTTTATAAGTGATAAAATGGTCAAAAAGAGATGAAGCTCCAGTGACAAAGCACTTTCTTAACCTGTTTAAAGAACTGAGTTGAGCCAGTTGCCAGTGGCACACACCTGTAGTCCTAGCTACTCAGGAGGCTGAGATTTGAGTGAGGATCACAGTTCAAAGCCAGCCCAGGCAGGAAAGTCCCTGAGACACTTGCCTCCAATTAACACCAGAAAACCAGAAGTGGCGCTTTGGCTCAAGTGGTAGAGCACTAGCCTGGCGCTTAAGAGCTCAGAGACAGCCCCAGGCCCAGAGTCTAAGCCCCACAAACAGACAAAAAATAAAATAAACAAAGAAACAAACCCCCAAAACAATTGGGTTCAGTATCCAGCCATGGGGGAAAATACAATTTAAGTAGCAAATACTAAAATAATTCCTCCTCCTCCTCCTCCTCCTCCTCCTCCTCCTCCTCCTCCTCCTCCTCCTCCTCCTCCTCCCCCTCCCCCTCCCCCTCCCCCTCCCCCTCCCCTCCCCCTCCCCCTCCCCTCCCCCTCCCCCTCCCCCTCCCCCTCCCCCTCCTTTCTTTCTTTTTTTTTGGGGGGGCGGTCAATCCTGGGGCTTGGACTCAGGGCAAAAGCACTGTCCCTGGCTTCTTTTTCCTCAAGGCTAGCACTCTGCCACTTGAGCCAAAGTGCCACTTCCAGCTTTTTCTGTTTATGTGGTGCTGAGTAATCGAACCCATGGTTTCATGCATGCAAGGTGAGCAATCTACCACTAAGCCACATTCCCAGCCCACATTCTTCATTTGTAAAAACAAATATAGCTGTAATTTTTCACTTGGTTTTCAAAGAGTGTAGAAATTAATATTCACATATGTGAAGTTTTCAGTTTTTAGGTTTTCATTGGTTTCTGCATTCTTTCCATTATGGTTGGAGAAATATTTTCTATTATGTCACTATTTTTAAATTTATTGAGGTTTGTTTTATGAACTCAATATGGTTTTACTTTAGTCTCTCAGATATACTTGAGAACAATGTGCATTGCTCTGTGTTCATGGGGGTATGGTTTATGTATGTCTGCTTGAGCTATTCAAATTTATAGTGTTAGTTGTTGGTCTTCTGTCTTATTGAGAATAGGGTATAGAAATTTCTGATTGTTATAATAGCTGTTCATTTCCCCTTCATTTTGGCAACGTTTTTCTTCATATCTGTTCAGTCTCTCTTATATGTTTATAATTGTAATATCATCTTCACTGATCTATATTTTATGAGTATAGAATGTCTTTCATAAAAAGTTTTGACTAAAAGTACATTTTGCCATTATTATAGTTACCTCAGCATTCTTGTTTGGGGCATAGTATATCTTTTCTCATCCTTTCACTTTTGGTCCATTTTTGTCTTTGAGTCTGAAATGTGATAGCTTAGAGTTGGATTGTGTCTTTTCAAAATCTATTCTGATTGCTTCCCCCCCCCTTTTTTTTTGCCAATATTGAGGCTGAGGCTTGAACTCAAGCCATCAAACTCTTACTTGACTTTGTAATACAAGGCTGGTACTCTACCACTTGAGCCACACCTTCGCTTCTGGATTTTTGCTGCTTATTTGGATATAAGAATATCTTGAATTTGTTGCTGGCTTCAAACATCAAGCCTCAGATCTCATGCCTGTTTGTCTTTCAGTTGGAGTTTAATATCACAAACTCATTTTCTAGTTTTTTTATTTGGTAATTTTGACTTTGGGGGGCCTTTGTGAGGGTTATGTCTAGAGACAGTAAGTAACTCAAACGTGAGCACCCTTTTCATTTTTGAGCTGATCATTTCAGAGGACTCAGATATATGAAAAGGCTTTATAGGGAGGGAAAGAAGAAACATGAGTCAATGGTCTAGGTAGAATTAATAACTAGAAATCTTTCCATTGGTCTAGGATAGGACTTTATCCCTACCCCACTTTTATCTTGTTGTCATCAGGTTTAAAGGGACAAGAATTAGACTAGGCAAGCCTAATAAATATGAAACAGATAAAAGGGATTTCACATAGATATATAAATATTATCTCATTTTATGTGATTTACATTCAATTAGAATAAAAAGCAAACGGACATACAAATATAACACCTATCTTTGTATTATAGAATATTGTTCTTTTGTGCTTTTATTACACTTTTTATATTTTTTGCTTTTATTATACTTTATACTTTTCTCTAAGATGTGAAAATCATAGAGAATGTGACTTTTAAATTTTTATTAAAATGATTAGGCAAGGGACTGGGAATGTGGCTTAGTGGTAGAGTGCTTTCCTAGCATGCATGAAGCCCTGGGTTCTATTTCTCAGTACCACATAAACAGAAAAAGCCAAAAATGGCATGATGGCTCAAGTGGTAGTGTAGTAGCCTTGAGCAAAGAAGAAGCTCAGGGACAGTTCCCAGGCCCTGAATTCAAGCCCCAAGACTGGCAAAAAAAGACTAGGCAAGTTTATGTCAAAACAATTTTGCTTTGCAGTTTCAGACAAAACATTTCTCAAACAACATGTCTACAGGTAGAACTGAGTAGAAATCTGACCCAACTGTTAAAATAGCAAAGGAGAGAGATACAGTATGAAATCATGAATGCTAAGATATTCTGTCTCATTTTAGTCACCCATTGGACCCCCAAGCCCACTGAAAGTCAGCAATACCCGTCTTCAAATTCCTGAAAAGCAACCTAAGCAACTGGTATAATCATAACTCACACATCAGAGATGTCATTTACAGCAAAGCTAGTGAGACAAATAATATATATTGTTCAGACACACAACTTCCAAATTAGTTATCTATTGGAAGAGTAGTGGGTATTGCTAGGAAATGATCTATCCCTTGTGCCACATTCCAGTCCAAAGTCAATGTATGAATTTCTTCCTTTCAAAATATGGGGTAGGTTTGGTTTTTGGGGGGTTGTTTTTGTTACAAATGGATAACAGTTTATTTCCTTATTGGTGATTTAGGGTGTTTTCAAAAATTTGGCGCTCAAACACAATGCCAAAAACATTCTTCTACACTTTCTAATGAGTTTGTATAAATATAAATTCCAAGCAAAGATTGAGTTATATAGTATACATATTGTTTTATGGTTCATTTACCTTTTATCTTTTCCATTTGTAAAATCAACAGGAATATTAGAAGCATTTTCCCAGGATATATATTGTCTTTGTATTGTTGATATCTTTTCTTTTATAACTACTGTGATTTCTTGCTTGCTTAAGATTATATTCACTATTTCAATGTTACACAATTTTTTGGCCAGACTTGGTGGGACATTCCTGTAATCTCAGCAGTATAAAGGCTGAGACAGGAGGATCACAAGTTTAGGGCCAGCTTGGACTACATAATGATTCCGTATCTCAAAGAAAATGTTATATAGTTGGGCGCTGGTGGTTCACACCTGTAATCCTAGCTACTTAGGAGGATGAGATCTGAGAATTGCAGTTCAAGGCCAGAAGAGGTAAGAAAGTGTGCAAGACTCTTATCTCCATTAATCTTAAAAAAAAAAAAGCCAGAAGGGGAACTATGGCTCAAGTGGTAGAGTGCTAGCTTTGAGCAAAAAAGGAAAAAGCTCAGGGAAAGCACCCAGGCCCTAAATTCAAGCCCTAGGATCAGCAAAGAAAAATCTTTCTTACTTATTTCCATTGCATTTTAATAACTATTTTTCACATTTTTTGTGTTAATCCTGGGGCTTGAACTTGGGCCTAGGTTCTACCCTGAGTTGTTTTTTGTTTGTTTGGTGTTTTTTGCTCAAAGCTAGCACTCTAACACTTGAACCACACCTCCACTTCTAGCCTTTTTGGTGCTTAATTGGAGACAAAAGTCTCATGAACTTTCCTACCCAGGCTGGCTTTGAACCATGATCCTCATAATTCAGCTTCTTGAATAGCTAAGATTATAGGCATGAGCCATGGGCGCCTGGCTTATTTTTCACATTTTTATATTTAATCCTTGTAGGATACATTTTTGTGAACATGGTAAGTAGATATGTATGTTCATTTGGATTGCCTATGTTTCTTGACTTTTAGGTTAAAACAAAAATAATTCTTTTCAAATGTGTTAAATCTTCAAACAAATGCACTTATAGATACATGTTTTCTCATCATCATGATTATTTTCTTTAAAAAAATTTTCTGATTATTTTCTTAGAACAAATTTCTATCAAAAAGATTTTTGGGTAATGGAATATATAAAATATATAACGTTTGCATGTTATGTGCATTGAAGTATACAAACGTATTTAGCAAACTCTTCTCTCACTGAATATGAGAAGCCTATATCCTCTATAAATTGAATGTTGCAAGCAAACATACATTTGCCTCTTGTATAGGTAGAGAACAATATTTTGCTATTTTTATTGTTTGTCTATTTGCCTCCTATTTAGAGTAAATAATGTTTGTTTTCACATGTCTATGTGGTGGATATTTTATGTTCTTTTCAGAATTTTCAGGTTATAATAAATAGCATTTTCATTTTTAGGAGCCTCTAATTCTGAATTATGAACCTGGAGCATCTGTGATAAGAAAAAGATTCCTTTTCTACAGCTTAGTTGACAGGCTATGGTGAGAGTTTATGAGGCTGGAGAGGGAATATCATTTCATAGCATAATCACCATAGAAGATCCCCAGGCTAAATGCACAGAGAGTCAGACTCTTTGTAAGAGTATGATTTAAGTGAGTGAAATGTATTAGCATTTTGCATTTTAATAAGAAGCACTCTAGGTGATTATAATAGCACCCAGCAATGTAATAAGGAGATATCAGTTACAAAATGATGCAATAATTTCCTAGAGCAAATATGGGAAATTCCTGTTGATCTACTTTTGAAAGTGTAAAGTATAGGGCTGGGAATGTGGCCTAGTGGTACAGTGCTTGCCTGGCATACATAAAGCCCCGGGTTTGATTCCTTAGCACCACATAAACAGAAAGAGCTGGAAGTGGAGCTGTGGCTCAAGTGGTAGAGTGCTAGCCTTGAGCAAAAAGAAGCCAGGGACAGTGCCCAGGCCCTGAGTCCAAGCCCCAGGACTGGTAAAAAAAAAAAAAAGAAAGTGTAAGGTATAAGTAGTTATTTTCCCCAATTTTATATAAAACTGGGTACTAGAATTCTAACTAAATAAGCATTTATCAAATATCTACTACATGTGAATCATAGAAATAATAAATGGGACTATAGTGAAAAATAATATTGTATTTGTCTTATAATGCAGAATGCAAAAAGTTCAGTGAGGGGATAGTATTCTTAAATGTATATATACATATGTGTGCTTTGTAGTCTAATATATTAGTTTTACTATCTTAGTATATATGTCTTACAAAAGATATATGTCCATATATATCTTAGTTCTACAAAGCAGTTTTATATGTTTCAAGAAGAGATAGGATGAGAAGCAGGAAGCTGTTCTCTTAGATCTATTCTCTGCATCACTTTCTGCAGTATAAATGTCCCATGAGAATCTGTTGAAACAATAAGGCAGACCCTCCATCAGTGTTCAGGGATATTTTTCTCACAAGATGAAGATGAAACCTTTAGTCCTTGAATTTGTTTAGAGCAGCAACACTGAGTATAGTATGATATCTTTCATCACACTGGTACCCTGGTCCATTTCCAAATGGACTCATCACAAAGGACACTTATGGAGGTGAAGGGTCCTGTGACTGAAAACAGATGCCGTTTTGCTAAGGACCGTGAAAACCTTGTGCTCCCAGCAACCACAGAGCAGTCCTATCTGTTTAAGTGTCACCTATACAGCAGAGAGAAGTTTGAAAGACTAGTGTGAGTTGAACCCACTGGGAACTCCAGGAAATTCAATGAGATTCTTGACACTCAACGACCCAAAACACTAATAGCAATTGGAGGTGTGGACATCCCAGAGCAAAGGACCCAAGGAAGAGTAGAACTCAAAAGCAGAGGATTGAAATGGAAGCTCCCACTTCTGCCTATGGGATGTGTTCTTGAGCAGTTGGAATCACATCATGTCCTCCCTCAAATAATTGATGGTTTTACAGGAGGTTGGGCTACTGTAATGCACAGAGGAAAGCAAGGGCACATGAAGTACAGTTCAGAGGCACTGCCTGACAGTTTTTTCCCATAGCAGCCCTGTGAGGCAATATTTTCCCCATGAAAAGATCGAGTCTTAAACTTATAATTCTTATAATAGTTACCAGTTTATTTCTCTGGCTAAGAGATCCAGAGGTAATTTACAGTTTACATTTTAATACTTCTGTTATTAAATGTGTTACTGCCTTCCAAAAGTGATTGACAAGCTTTTTCACTGTGCCTAATTTCTTTTGCATGTACACACAAATATTCATTTTTGGAAATGAGAATATCCAGATAGGCAATACAGAAAGAAAACTTAGGTCACACAGAGTTTCCTTGTTCACCTTTGGTGTACAATAATTCAGACATGTCATGTTACATGATGCTATATATAAATGTACATATAAGGTATATACATTGGTAACTTGTTCTTTTTACTTTACAATACATGATGAGATGGGCATATTTTCATATAAATGAATGAGAGTGAATTAAAAGATGAGATGTTAGCAATAAAAGTTGTGTGCAGATGTAACCATTCAAGAATTGGAGTATAATGATAGCAAATATTTAGCAAGAAAGTGAAGGTGCAAAGAAAGCAGAAGCAATATTAATAACAGAAAATAAATGATTTAGTGAGAGATGCGTTAAATGGGAAAAGGACGGTCCCGAGAATGCCTGTGGTTAGAATGCAGAGCCCGAAATTTTTTTCTCAGACCTCTTATCTCCTCTAAGCACCTTTCCATCTCATCTCCCTCTCCTGCCATTTCCTCATCCTTAAGATGCCTATAGTCTATGTCCTCTTTAAATTCTTCGAGAGACTGAAGCAGCCTCTGCCTAAAATTCCCTTCCATTTGCTGGCGTTCAAATTCTGCATAAGGACGATCATCTTCCCTTTTTGGCACGACGCATTTGGGCTTTCCTTCATTTTCTTTGCAGGGTTTTTGCATGATGTCGTCTCCTGCTTCATTTAGGGAGAAAATGTAGAGATCGATTGCTTTGGTGGTTTGCAATCAAGGAGCTCTGTCTCTCTTTGTGACAAAATACTCACCCAATCTCTCACACCCACACCACATGTCCAGCTCACCGAGTTGGAAATGTGCCTGGGCTCGCTTCCCACTCTCCCCATAGCCTCCCCACCCCCAACATACCATTTCCCTAGCAGACAAGGCTTGTCCATCAGCTGGGAGAAGGGGAACAGATACAGAGGTGAACTGTGAGGCCGTACAGTACATTTACCCAGCTTTTGCCTTTCTCAACTATGGTTCTCAGAAATTTTGGTTCAAGAGCCTCCCTACACTGACCTGTACAGAGGGGAGATTGTTTTCTGCTCTTTTTCTTTGCCTCCAGGTGTCTGCAAACACAGCCCCTTGGACCTGCAAACAAAAGGCAGGGGGTGGGGAAGATGGGATTCTCCCTTGATAAACTTGCCTGGGAGACAAGACACACATCTGGAATCTGGTTTTCTCACCACTTTGGCAGTTTCAAATTACCCACGGCCAGGCTCCCTTTTGGTTCCTATTCCTTCCTCTAATTTTCCTGTGTCCACTGGCATCTACCACTCAAGCCTGGTCCTGGTAAGACCCACTACCTCCAATCCCCCCACCTCTGCACTGCCTTGACCCACAACTGCAGAAGGCCTGCATTGAGTAAAGTTATTTTCAAATTATCTTTAATTTCTCTGATCCTCATCCCAGGATTTTAGTCTTTTCTTCATCCACCAAGCCAAACTCTAGGCCTACCATTTTTTTCCAACAAATTGGGGAAAAAGGGAGTAGGATAAAGAGACAGTTCTCCAAGATAAGAGAATCTGATTCTTATCATTACATATCTGCATGGCTCTAAAAACTTCCATTTGGCCCCCTTACTTCTCCTTCAAAATATACAATTATCTCTTACCAACTTGCAGACAATTGGGGAAAGAGAGCCTGGATCTTTTGTTGCTACATTCAGCCACTACCACCCAGGGGTCCAAGCAGTTCCTTCTCACAAGCCTGCTGGCCTGTAAGGAATTTACCTCTTCCTCTCCTTGGCCACAGCACACAAGTCTGGAGGACGGCAAAGGGCTGGTACTCAGAGGAGAAAGAAGCCTGAGAATATAAGGACTTGAGCTCTCCTCAGCTTTTGGTCACGTGAAGATTACGTCATCCTCCAACTCTGGTCTCCACTTTGTCCTCCCACCAGCAGTTCTGTGGAAGTGGACAGATCTACCAACCTCCTACCTCCCCCCCCACACCACACCAGGCCCTGTCACTCATTTTTGTCTTTGCTAATTCCAGAGGTCAAAAGTACCCCCCTCTCCTTAATGTTAGAATTTGCCTTTCTCCAATTACCAGGGAGCTGCATCTTTCCATGCTTGCATTAACGGTTGCTACTTTTTTAGTGGTTATGTTGAGAGCACATTACTCACTCTTTTCTAGGCTACTAGAACAGAAAAGATGTAGTTTCTCCTTCCTCATGCTCCACTCAGCCATTAATCACCACCTAACTATTCAATCCTTGAAAACAAATTGGAGAAGCTGGGTTAAGTTAGGGAAGACACTATACATTTTTTTTTACTTTTGTCCAGATAATTTTCTCTTTTTGTTTCAATTTTTCCATAACCACAATTTTTATCATTAGAAGTATGATAAAGATATGTACATTTGGAAAAAAAGATTCAAGATGGGGAGTTAAAAGTCTCAGACACCTGTTTCTGCTGTTGAAGTCATAATATAAATATAAACCCTGCAGGCAGATACATTTTTAGAAGATCAAAATGTACAGGATAATTTGAGCCTATTCTTTTTGAGGGGCTCTTAAGCATGTGAAGCCCTTCTATTAGGTAGATCACTGAAGCCATAATTCCATAGCTCCTTGCTTTCAGATTTTTCAAATCAGAGTTAATCACAAAATTTACTAGTTTGATTTTGGTATCATGTTCTCCCTCCTAGTTAGTGCCATGCCTACATCTTTCCCCCACTCACTTTTTTTTTACTAGCATCAGTTAGTCATACAAGAGGATTTCATCTTGGCATGTCCATATACATACAATGTACCTTAATCAGACCCACCTTCTTCTCTCTTCTTAATTCCCTCTTCCCCTTCCAAACCCAATCTCAACAAGCTTCATTGTTCCATTTTCACACAAATAAGCCTCAAATTTTGCAAATACATAATACATAAAGAAATGTCTTTGTTGGGCTGGGGATATAGCCTAGTGGCAAGAGTGCCTGCCTCGGATACACGAGGCCCTAGGTTCGATTCCCCAGCACCACATATACAGAAAACGGCCAGAAATGGCGCTGTGGCTCAAGTGGCAGAGTGCTAGCCTTGAGCGGGAAGAAGCAGGGACAGTGCTCAGGCCCTGAGTCCAAGGCCCAGGACTGGCAAAAAAAAAAAAAAAATGTCTTTGTTCACCTTCTCCCTTCTACTAGTATCCATCACCAGATAAGATTTTTTTACATTCCTGATATTCATTCTTTAAGCATATGATAATTGTTCAAAAGGGTTTCACTGTAATATTTATACATATGTATATTGCACTTTAATCAAAGTGCTCCCGCTCAGTTACTGCCATTTTCCCTATCTTCCTAACCTCTATTATCCTTTATTCCCCTCACTAGTATGGTTGAAATATCTCACTTTTCCTCATCCTCATTCAGACTTGGTTTTTCATTTCTCCCAAATATTTTCATCCTCTTTATGATTCCTAAACCTTATAGAGCCAGACTACACCACTTATTATATCACAAATATATCCTGCTAATATTTTAATACTTATCTAAGTGGATTTGTTAGCCAGGAGTGAAAATGCTGGTTCTTATAGTGGTTCCGTTTTTCATTTTTTGAGTTGCCTCTATACTGTTTTCCATAGTAGTTGTACTAATTTACATCCCCATCAATAGTGGGAAACAAAGTACAGTATTTGTTATGTTTTATCTTTTTTAGTAATAACCATTCTTAGTAGCAATAGGCAATATCATATCTCATTGTAGTTTTTATTTGCAAGATGATAACTGATTCTAAGGATTTTTTCCATATATAAGGAGGCAATTTTATGTCTAATTTTGAGGAATATCTGTTCCTTGATTTGTTCATTAAGTTGTGTTTTTGCTAGTGAGTGTTAGCATTTCCCTAGCCTCAGGTCCTCAGCTCCTCCCACTAGCCCCCAGATCCACTCATACCTAATGAGCCACTCCTACTCACTACCTAACTACTTCCCCTTTACCCCCAGAGAGGGAAGCTGCCACCTGGATAAGGTACAGATGCCATGTAGTTCCCTCTCCCGTGGGAACTATGGCCCCACTAATAAACCTCCTTATGAACCTTCTTCTCCTGTTTGTGATTATCTCCGCATGGTCCTCTGGGATGGCCAGGACCTATGCTTTCATTGGTGCCGAAACCCGGGATAGGCTCCCTGGTGGATTTGCTCCCCCATTTCTGGGGGGTCCAAGCTGCCTCCGGGAGCTATTCTGCTGTCCTAAGCCCACCCAGAGGACCACCGAGGTAACTTCTCCTGACTGAGCACACTACTTCCATCCACCACGACAATCTACAAATTTTCCCTCACACCCAGGGTAAGTGATCATCTAACTGGGGCTTGGATCCAATTTTCCAATTTACCGTAGGGCCACAGGGCCATGCCTTCAGCGCCGCACTAAAAATCTTGGCGCCAAGTCCGAGCCCCACTCCAAATGACTGTAGCATAGGGCCATAGGGCCATGGCTTCAGGGCTACACTCTGCGCTCGGTCCAGGACACAGCAACTGGGGTGACAACCTCATTGCTGATTGTGTCCTATATTTCAGCTGACCAGAGTAATACTGAGTACGCTTAGTATTTAACTCCTCAGCTCGGCTAATCATTTACCATGGGTGGGGCACAACCTAAAAGCTGCTCAACTCTGAGCCCAATCTTACAAATTTGGAATATTTTACAGGCCTTACATAACTTCTATGAGTGCTGGGGCAGATGTAATTCTCTCTCTCTCTCTCTCTCTCTCTCTCTCTCTCTCTCTCTCTCTCTCTCTCTCTCTCTCTCTCTCTCTTTCTGCCTCTCTAAACTCTGCCTGCCTGCCTGTGATAGAATGGGCTGATACTAGCTTCCGAAGGTGCCAATATTTGTTTAACGTCTGCTTTGAAAGACACAAAGAAAGGTTTTCTGTTCTTGTTATTGATGTTTGTTAAGCTTGGAGATTCGGTTAAGTTCTGCTTGTTGTTGGCTAAATCCTGTTTTCTCTAGCATTGACCACGTGGTGGACAATAGAATTGGTTTTAGCAAGCGCCATCTTGGTTCCATCAAGGTTCCAAAAACTTTTGGAGGTGGAAGCCCACCCATCCCCCAGGTAATGGGCATGCTGAATTCCTTGAGGCCGGGCAGGGATGTGGAGATTCAAGCTCCCAGTAACCCTGCCCCCCACCCTGGACTCTGTAACTGCTGCCTGGCAATTCAAATGCTCAGAGGTGAAGGTGTATTGCTGTGAGCCTGCTCCGCCTCCATTACGCCATGCTTCGTGTCTGTATTCTTTTCGTGTCTTGTCTCCCATTTCCTGGACCTTCTCTGGTCATAGCATCCCACTTCAGCTCCCCATTGGAGCTGAACTGGTTTCTCAAAATGTGGTTTCTCCATTTCCTCACCGGATAATCTGTAAAAATTTTTGTTTGCTAGAAAAGTTTTTGTTTTCTAACTGACCACGTGGTTCTAAAATATGAGGAAAATAATATCATTTTTCCACTGGAATTCCAGAAAACTTACATGGCCAATTAAAAAAAAATTCTAAGCGCGCCCCAAAGCTTGTGTACAACTGTCTGTATGTCTGTCTGTCTGTCTGTTGGTAAAACATGTAAAAACTGGCATCATGGTTTCAAAATTACTTGCTTTTGACTACTATTTTAACTTACTTTAAGTCTTGTGTTAAACTGATCTTTGCAGCCTGTGGGTGGAATCACAATGAAAAGCCTGGATGTAATCCTGACTCTTTATCACCAGACTCCAAGCCAAAAGAATAAAAAACCAGGTTTTAAACCCAAACTAATCATGTTTGGGTGCAAGCAAATGTGTCTTAAAAAAAACTGCATAAAGTTCTAATATGCAGCATGTGGTACAAGTACAATGATGTAAAACCAGTGTGTTATTCTTTATGTCCATCTATGCTAAAAGTCAAGTGTACATCTGATCCTGACAATTCTTTGGTATAGACTAAGATTTTGCTTCTCCATTTTTCTCTCCTGTGCTCTCATAAACTCTTTAAGATCAAGGGACCAGAGTCATTTTGGAACAAGTGTGCAAATGTGGCTGCTAACCTCAATTTTCCTGACCCAGGATTAATATTTTGCTTTATAGGATGCAGGTTGACATGTGTGCTAGCTGCGTGGACTGTGGCAGCCCGTGGCTACAGGAAGCTGCCTCCACAGTCTGCTCCCAAACTGCCTGGTTTCACTACTAGTGATTCCTTATTCTCTCTCTCTTTCATGGAAAACTGCTCAGGGAATCTAGGAGTCCTGTGAAGATTTTGACAGGCCCAGAGTGCTCCTGCCCTGGCTCTGCCCACCCCACCAACCACCAGATTAGAGTTGGGCTTATAGCAGTCCTATCATGACAGAGTTGCAACTGAGATTTACTCCAAGGTTAAAAGCATCAGAGTTGTGTTTGGTGGCCACAGGGTTGCATTGGGGTAGCATTGGTGTCTTCCCCCTCCATGTCTCAGAAACTGTCGTGGCTGCTACAGAGAGCAAACTTGATTGGCCTTTGGTCTGTGAATTTTGTGACTAGGAAGATGGTTAAAGGCCCAAGCCTTCTAAGATCTTTTTAAAGTTGTTACCCTGCTTAAAACAGTAGAGCACCAGCCTACAAAAGCCAGAGTACTCATAATAAGCAACCAGGGAATACTGGGAGATTTCAAATGTCTTTAACCAGTCTGTGTAGAAATTTGCAGGTAACCCAGCAGGAGGTGTGACAATCTATCCAGGGGACTCTGAGAGATGCCACTACAGCCTTCCCCAGATCCAACCCATATCTCCTGCTTGCCTCCATCACACATGACTAATGAGACCTGCTGATTTGGGATGGAAAACACAGCCACTTTGGATCCGCTGAAGCTGATACTTTTACATTGTCCTGACCCTTTGCCCTCTTCATTGTTATTCATTTGTGCTCTCTTCCATCTGCCAGTAAGGTTAAATGATATGATTTGATTTGATGGCACATGGATCTCATTCAGTCTGCTGTTCTCTAAGTGTTACAGCAGAACTCTGGCAAGTACTTGTTGGTCAATTCTCAACAAGTTACAGGTAAGCTCTACTCCTATTGTTCTCCTGTTGCTGTAATTGGAAATAAAAAGGGCTTTTATGGCTAAGACTGTTTGGATTGCTGTTCGAAGCCAGCCCGGGCAGAAAAAAAAAATATCCCTCTAAAACTCCATCTCCCAACTAACCAGCAGAGCCAGACTAGAAGCTTGGCTCAAGATAACCAGCCAAATGCTGAAAGAGGCACCATGGCTCAGGTGATAAAGCACTAGCCTCAAGCAGAAGTGCTCAGGGACAGTGTCCAGGCCTTGAGTTCAAACCCCGTGAATGCCAACTGGGACAAGCTATCCAAGCAATGAGCACCTAGACCTTCAGGACGACGTCAATCCTGACAACTAGGAACCATGGAGAGGAGTAAGAGGAGATGAAGTCTCATCTTAAATGGAGTCAATTTAAACTTGCCCTTTCAAAATTAATCAGACCGGGAAGATCAGAGGAATAGTTGTTTACCAACCTAAAGTCCATATCTGTCCATTTTCCATCTGGACAGAAACTTGTATTCTTGCCCTTGTTACTTGCTACATATATATATATATATATATATATATATATATATATATATATATATATATGTATATATTTGCCTCTAACTGGTTACTGCCAACCAGTCTGCTATCCCTAAATACTTCCTTCCTGCCCCCAGTCCAGTTATTCCTCCTTCCTTGTAATGGGCCACAATTGGGTTTATGTTCCAAATGGAACTTTTCTGGCTTGTGGCCAGGGTGTGTTCTCCCATGTTGTTCAAGTTAACTGTTCCTGTGAACTTGTCAGCCTTTCGCCTGACCTTTTCAAAAGTCTCTTATAACAGGATAACATCCCTCACCCATGTTGCCACCTGGGAACTTGCAGTTCAAGGCCATCCTCTTACTACACTGCTCTGCCCAGTGCAGATCTGGACCCTGAAGACCCTAGCCCCAGTGACTCCTTGATGTGCCCAAGCTGTAGGAGGTAGCCAGAGGAGACCATGATACCCATTGGCCCTGATAACTATTCTCGTGGAAATGATGAGGACTTTTACCAACCAAACTGTCAAACAAATACTTCTTGGATGGTACCAGGCCAAATGATGAATCAGGGACCCCTGACAATTTTGCCCCTTTTTAGCAGGAAGTAGCTCCAGAAGAAACAACCTCCGCCCATACTCCCAGCCTGACAAAAGTAAAAGAAAACAAAAACAGCAACAATAGCAACTAAAAACGTCTCGTTTCCTTTCCTTGGAGCAAATTTCTTATTATTTTTCATGAATTCTTAGAGCCTTGTCTGATGCTCACATCTCCATAATCAGCAAGCCCTTCCTTTCTTCACTATGACAATTAAATCTGTTACTGTCCTGCCCTTATCATGGCATGGTCATGTGAAGTATTAGTGTAGCTCATTCTCTGGTAATCCTCCGTTCACATGCTGCCCCTCCTCTTCAGAGATATTGAAGCCAACATGTCCAAGGCCATCTCTGGTTAGTGCCAACTCTGCAACAAACTAAGATTATAAAATTAGGATATGTCAATATGCCCTCTGTTATCGTCCATGTTCTTCATTCAACCTCATTCCCTTTGCTCACTCATGAGTCAATAATTGCTTTAGAGGGACTCTAGATGCACAGAAACACCCATTTAGAAGTGAACTCTACATTTCTGAGAAATGCACTCTTTCGAGATGGGTTGAGTTTGTCTTCACATGAGATCATTTGGAGAAAGGACTAAAGGAAGAGGTTGACTGACTGTTCCATACGTAGTATTTGGGAGAAGGCCGTGGTCCAGTTGACCCAAGATAAAAATGTTTCAAGGAGGAAACATGCATTGATCTGAGTCTCAAAGGATGAGCAGGATCTAAAATTAGGATAGAAGAGTGAAGACACCTGTCTAAGTAACCTGAGCTCTGCTGTCTTACAATTAATTTGCCCACTTTGCAGGCTCCTTCTTTACAACTATCTATTGATAATGATTTTTACCTGAAGATGGTTTGGTATAAGGCATTAAAATATATATCTCTCTTCAACCCATAAGTGCTTTATTAAGTATTAATTCTAAAGAAAAAAATCAATGATGCATAAATTTAACTATGTCAATTATTAGTTAAATATAAGTACCATATAAATACCATACTGGTTGAGTTTTTTCTTTGACATAAAGAAAATCTTGCATTTTCCCTATACTCAATTGTGTGTCAATGCATTCTAGTTGATAAACTGTGCCAAAGTATGGCTACTGATTGTAACATTATGGCATCATTTGTTTGGTAAAGACCGCTAATTCTCCCCAGTGACAATTTCCCTCATCTTCCTCTACATAATCAGGCTTCCTTCCACAAAGTTTTGGAAGAATTCCTGATTAACAACTAGTGAGACTAACATCCCCTAACCTCCCTTATAATCAAGTATGTTTTCATGTGCATATTTGTTGCAGTGTGATATGAGCAAATGTAAAGCATACAAATGTTGTATCATTTCTATAAAAGGAAATTATTTGCCTTACACTCTCCCTTCCTTCGTCCTGTCTTCTTGAATGTAGGTGAAGTATAAGAACCATAATTCAAAACCAAGTGCTAATAGCTCATGCCTGTCATCCTAGCTATTCAGAGGCTAAGATCTAAGGATCTTGGTTCAAATCCAGCCCAGGTAAGAAAAGCTGTGAGACTCTTATCGCCAATTAACAACCAGAAAATCAGAAGTGGAGCTGTGGCTCAAAGTGGTAGAATACTAGCCTTGAGAATAAAAAAGCTCAGGGACAGCACCTAGGCCCTGAGTTGAAGCCCCAGGGCCAGCACAGACACAAAATAAAGAATTACAGTTTAAGAGGTGGCAGAGCAAAATGTACTGGAAATTTCACTTAATACTGTAGACAAGTCAGCTTGTTAATTTTCATTCTTCTGGACTATTTTGTATGAGACTGTTACACTTATCTGAGAGAGGAATTTCATTCTTGTTTGACACGTAGTGTTTGGAATCTCTTTATGTCTTGGTAGCTTATTTTGCATCCTAGATATAACTGTGAAAGAAGTAATAGAAAATGACTGCCATTTTTTATGACATGGAAAAATAAAGTTAGAAATCTAGTTTGTATTTTCTTATTTTTTATTTCTAGTGATTTTATGCATATAATTAAAATATTAAATCATATTGGACTGGAGATGTGGCTCAGTGGAAAAATGTTTTCTTAGTATGATCACCAGTACTACAAAGAATTAAAAAGAGTTGGCTATATTTTATCCATTACATTATTTATACATATATATTCATATATGTTAGAATGCCATTGAGAATGCTGTGTCTAGTCTTAATTTTTTATTAAAGTACAGATCATAAAAATTTTCATTAGGTACCCTTTTAAATTACATTCTTATTGTTTTATAGAAAATAAACTATGTTATAGGCAATAGTTCAAACCAAATAGTCTATATTTGCATGTTTTTCTCATTGTTTTATTTTTGCATTTCTATTACTACAATGAGTATTTTTGTGTATGGATTTTTCCAGGCATTGAGACTTTTTTCACAAAAGTAGGCTAGGAATACAGCCTAGTGGCAAGCATGCTTGCCTTGTATACATGAAGCCCTGGGTTTGATTCCTCAGCACCACTTATCTATAGAAAAGGCCAGAAATGGTACTGTGGCTCAAGTGGCAGAGTGCTAGCCTTGAGCAAAAAGAAGCCAGGGACAGTGCTCAGGCCCTGAGTCCATGGCCCAGGTCTGGAAAAAAAAAAGTGAAACAAAATGACACAAACATTTATAAGAATTTAAAATATTACCATCATGTTATCCTATAGTATCAAATTATATCTCCACCCCCAATAGTATGGAAATATTTTAGCTTAGCAGTTTACTTTGAGAAGAATGATATCAAGCGGAGGCATATGCTCCAATAAGATGCAATCATGTGTCAATATGCATCACTGCTAGTTTTAGCATAAGTCTCAGTGCACCATTGCAACTGTGCAGGTTCTTCTAGCTATAAGATTCAGGTATGACCCCACTTAGCATCTGTCTTGGTGGTTCAGGGGCCTTTGTCTTTAGCAATACTACCTCAGCCTCAGACAGGAAAACATGGAACAGGACCACATTAGCTGGGAGTCAGAGAGGGTAATAAGAATGTCTACAGATATCAATATAGAATGAGAGAAAATATTTTCAAACTATTTATCTAACAAGACATTAGTATCTAGAATGTACAAAGAACTCAAATAAGTCAGTAGCAAAAACTTAAATAACCTGATTTAAAATAGGCAGTAGAACTAAATAGTATTTCTTTTTATAAAAGATATACAAATGGCCATCAAGTACAAGAAAAAAAATCTATTGTAGTGAACAGTATGGGAGTTCCTCAAATAATTAAAAATAAATTACCTTATGATGAGGCAATCTCAATATTGGTATATGTCCAAAGCAAATGAACTCACTATGCTGAAGAGACTACCATGTTCATTACAGCACTATTCACCATAAACAAAAAGTGGAAAAAAACCTGTGTCCATAAACTTACAAACAGAAAATATAGTACATGTATACAAAGGAGTACTATTCTGCCATACAGAAGAGTGAAATCCTGTCAATGAAGAAAACATGGATGGAACTGGAGATTAATAAGGTATAGAAAGACAGCTAAGGCATGATCTCACCTCTATGTGGAATCTAAAATAGCTGATCCTCAGACCAGTTGAGAGAACAGTGGTTATTGCTTGTATTAGTTGCTTGTTCCTTTGTATTGTTTAGTTGTGTTCCAGTGTATCAAGACATAAGATTTCTTTACCCATTTACTTGTTGGTAGATATTTAGATTTTATTAGATATTTAGATATTATTATCATAGATGATATTGCTATGAACATTTCTGTGCCAATATTTGTGATGGGAAAATTCCTAACACTAGAATTTCTAGGAAATATGGTAAGTGTAAGTGGAGCTTTTTTTTTTTATCACATTTTCATTTGTATAAATTAGCTGTACAATGGGGGTTAAATTTTGACCTGTCCATAGATAGATGTAAAATACTTTGATCAGATTCACCCTCTCTGTCACTCTCCTTCCTGCCCCCTCCTATTCCCAAACCAGTCTCAACAAACTTCTTTGATCCATTTCACACATGTACATAAAGTATTTTGATCACATTCATCCTTCTTCACTCTCTGTTTTCCCTTCCCCCTCCCACTAGTAGTCACATCCTGAACAGATCTGATTCTTTATTCCTGTCATTCTTTTTTTTTCCCCCCAGTGTGTGTTATTGGACCACAGTGGTCTCACTGTGGTATTTCATACGTGCACGGCCAGATAAGATTAAACTGAACTTTTAAAGAAATTGCTTCAAAGTTTTTCAAAATGGTTGAATGTCTTACCAGCAATAAATGTGAATTGTAGTTGTTCTATATCCTCAAAAGTACTTTACATCACCAGGTGCTGTTGGTTTATTCCTGTAATCATAGCTACTCAGAAGGCTGTGATCTGAGGAACACAGTTCAAAGCCAGCCCTGGCAAGAAAGTTCATGAGACTTTTATTTCCAATCAACCACTAAAACAAAGCCAGAAGTTGAGCTGAAGCTCAAACGGAGGAGTAGTAGTATTGAGCAAAAATGCTCAGGCAAAGTATCCAGACTGTGAGTTCAAGCCCCAGGACCAGCACAAAAAAAGAACTTGAGATTATCAGATTTCATAACTGTAACTATTGTAATGAGCTCATTGGCAATTTGAACATGTTTTTAGTCATTGTAATCTTCTGATTTTTTGTTTCATTTTTTTCTTATTTTGTGTGTTACTGATGAGACATCCCAAATTTCAGGGCTCAAGTGAGCTTCCTGTCCAGCTTTCCAAGTAGCATTGACTACATGACATGAAATGCGCATCTGTGCCTGGCTTTCTAATATATACATGTGTATACACATGTACATACATATATATACATATATACACATATATGTATACATATATATAATTTTTTGTGTGTGGATCCTAGAGCTTGAACTGAAAGCTAGCACTCTACCATTTGAGCCACAGCTCCACTTATGGCCTTTTTGTGTGTGGTGCTTAATTGAAGATAAGAATGTCATAGATTTTCCTGCCTGGGATGACTACCAGCACACACACACACACACACACACACTCACTCACTCACACAGTCACACACATATACATAGTCCTAGAGTTTATTCTGTGCTACTGAACATTAGGTATATGTATAGTACCACTCCACCTCTATTACAACATCTTAAGTCTTGAAATACAGTTTAATTACAAAGGTTTGTGGGTTTTTTTTAAAAAATTATATTCTTGTCCTTGTTTTTTTTTACATTTTGATGTAATTTTGCCAATGTATGCAAAGATTTCTGCTGAGAATTTGGTTTTGATCATACCTTATTTATAGGTTAATTTGGAGTCCTGAATCTTAGAAAAGAAGTGTTATGGTATGTGTTTAGTAATTTCAGTCTTATTTTCTTTCAGCATTTTTTGTGTACAGCTATTCTAAGGGTTTAAATTTATTTGTAAATATTTAATATCTTTGGAGGTATAATATGTATGTGATAAGCTGTAATAGTGTGATAGTTTACACTTTAATTCAGTCATTTCTAGCATATAAGAATACAACTGTTTTGTATATGTGTCATATAAATGCAACCTTCTTACATTCAATTAATAATCCTATAATAGGTTTATTGTCAATCCGTTAGGATTCTCTAAATACATGATAATTTAATGTGAGAATACAGCCATAGTTATTGTTATTTGAATCAGAAATTTGTGAGGGAGTTTGTTTTTCCATCTGAAAAATCTGACAAGGTTTTGTCGGACTACATTCTCTTTGGCTTTCCTCCTAGAAGAAGCATCACGTGTCTAGGGGCCCCTCACAAGAGGAGCCATCAGCTGTCTTGCTTCTTTCCAAGATCTAAAAAAGCAGCTGCCTGTACAGTCTATATTTATATAATGACAGCAGAAGAGACAGATGGTTGGGACTTTATTCTAACTTTAATCCTGTTCTTCAAATAAAAATAACCATTTTGTTCTTTTCTTAAGAAATAAACTTTTTGTCTCATGCAAAAATATAAACAATATAGGGAAGCAACGAGAGTGAGAAAAATCCACTCAGACTCTTTTCTTAGTGCACCTCTCTTGTACATTTTAATAGAGTGGAAATGGAGAGCTTTCGTTGCTGAGAGGGCAGCAAGAGGACAGAGACACCCTCTAGGAGCCAAGAAGGGATAAGCAATAACTCACAGAAGATGGAATGATCAACAGCTTTCTGAGCAGATACTGCCCCACCCTGGCCGGCAGAGAAAGGCCAGGAATACACAAAGAAGGCAGAGCGACAGGACCTAGCCCTCAGACAGACAGTAACCAGAACTTGGTGCAAGGGGCCAGGCTGTCCAGCCCCTCCCTCCCCCGCCTCCCCCCGCCCCCCTCCCCCGGCTCCTGGCTGCTGGGGAAGGCTAGATAAGGCAGGATGCGGAGGCGGAGCCTCTGGCAGGGATGCAGGCCTCACGTGACGGCTCTGCACCAACTCCCACGCTCGGCTGCAACGCCAGCCGCGACTCACAGTAGCTCAGCTGCTCGCTCTAGAGCGGTGGCACCTGCTCCGAAGGTACCGGAGAACCGCCCGTAAGAGAGGCCCGGAGGCGAAGGAGAGAAGGTGAGGGATTCGGCGGGGACCCTGAGGGTTGGGTTGGAATGTGAGAACGGACCCCGCCTGCGGACCCCCATGTCAAGTCCTGCTCAGCTCTTTTGGCGGAGGCACCGTGGATAAGGCTGCAGCCCCCCCTCCCCACCGTGTCCTGGCATGGCTGTTGGCGGGAGCAGATGGCGGGGGGCCCCCGAGTGTACGGAGCATTGGTCCTGAGGCTGCGACCCTGAGGAGAAACCTGCCTGCGCCATGAACGCCAGCTTTTCCCACGACGGCGCCCCGCCCCCCTGTCTTGGTGCAGAAAATGGTGGTCAGCGCGGGGGCGGGGGGCCGGGCGGGAGGCTGGGGAGAAGAGCTAAGATAGGGGTGCGGGTTGGCAGGGAAAGGAGGAGTTGGACCAGGTGTGGAGGGCTGCAGCCCCCCACCCCCACCCCCGGACTTCTTTACACCATCTGGCTGTTTGCAGGTCTGCAGAGCAGTTTGGCAAAGCATCTTGCAGCGATAATCCAGAGGAGGAAACAAGCAAGGATAGGCCCAGGTCGGTACGAGGGGCTCTTGCCGGGGGGGGGGGGGCGGCAGCAGGAGAGAGAAGAAACATGTAAGAACGTCTATCCTGAGGACCACCCCCCCCAACTCCCTCACTCCTCTCTGGCTCATCCCCGTCCTCCATTTTGATTCCTGCAGAGGCCTGGAAATGGATCCGCAGGGAAAATGGTGGGCTTTGTGGAGGGAGGGGCATAGGCTGGGGGCCTTCTAGAGGACGCGAAGGGCTTCTTGGATGCGAGAATAAATTTTACTCAAGGCCATTGAAATCCAGTCCCCTGAGTGGTGTAAGGTGCATAGTAGGGCCTCTGTCCTCGGTGCTGATCAACCCACTATGCATTCAGATCATTTTCTTGTCCCTTTTGTCCTAGGAGCAATGGAGTCCAAACAAGAAAAACCAGCACAGAACCTCGACGAAAATGAACATGAGGAAAAGAAAGAAAAGGAACAAGTTGCTACTAAGAAGGAACCCATGGCTCAGCCTTCGGAAGCCGGGGTTCCTAGAGCGAATCGCAGGCGATTCCGTGTTAGGCAGCCCGTCCTGCACTATAGATGGGATCTGATGCATAGGCTTGGAGAGCCCCAGGCAAGGATGAGAGAAGAGAACATGGAAAGGTTTGGGGAGGAGTTGAGACAGCTCATGGAAAAGCTGAGGGAAAGGCAGTTGAGCCATAGTCTGCGGGCAGTTAGCACCGATCCCCCCCACCATGACCACCATGATGAGTTTTGCCTTATGCCCTAAATCCTGAATCCTGATGTGTCCCCTAAGGAGAGACCCCTGCTTCCTAAACCTACATGTTTGTGATGTACTCTTGTAAATCTTTTGATGTTCCTTGTGGGTCTCCTATTACCAGCTTCTAATTGAATGTTGTGTTTTTGACCCCATCTGTAAGATTTTTGTTAGCAGGAGAATTTATCTATTGCATGGGAAGATGTTCATCATATATTGTGAAGTTAATAAAGCAATTTAAAAAGCAATCTATATTGGTTTTTAACTTTAAACCTTTTATTTATGAATATAAGAATATGAATATATATCCAAATAGTGTCTGTGGTGGAACTAGTAAGAGATTTTTACTTTCTTGTTGATAATTTTTCATTTTTGAAAACATACAGAAGGAGGCAGAGAATGGAGAAAGGAATTGTGGACAAATACATCCATAATACTCAATACACATATGTGAAATAGAATGAGGAAACTTGAAATAAGTAGGAGATGGGGAGAATGTAAAAGGGATGACTGATCAAGATGCATTGCACACATAATGGATGTATTAAGTTGAAACCTCCACATACAACTACTTGGAGATAATAAGAAAGAATACCTTCTCAGGAAAATCTCTAGTCCCTAAAAACTGAAATACATATTAATAGAATTGAGCCACGTTATAATAGCATTGTCAGCACTTACTAAACATTTGTGACAGAATCTCAATCTGAGCTGTTTAGAAGTTATACATGTCTTTAAAGATCATTATTCTCACTCATAAGGTGAAATAGTCTCCTCTCAGGATAGCTTTATGAACTAGATGAGATAATAAATTCGTGAGCTTTCTCAAGTTTTCATAACCCAACCATTTAGAAGTTCATTTCACTTAAGGGATGTTACTAAGGTGAGCCCTTTCATGTACTCATGTACTGTAGAATAAAGGGTAAGCACTTCATTTCTTTGCTGTTGTGTCTCATTCACCTCCTCGTGGATATTGTTCTTAATTAACTAGGTATTGCTTCCTATACTTGCCCAGCACCATTATAAATGATCACAACTCTTCAAGGTGAGAAGTTTTCACTGATTTCTTTGAATGTAATTTTTTTCATTTGGTACTTTTTGAGTATGTCTGTGTGATCATGCAGTTTGAATTCAAGGCCTCACACAGGTACTCTACCACTTAAGCCACATACTCAGCCTCCTCACTGATACTTTTAGGGAAAACATCCAATGAGTACTAACTGTACTATAAAATATTATTTCTCTGTTCAGTTATTTGGAAATATTTTATCTAGTTCTTTCCTTGGGGGTAGTTTTCTTCCAGGAAACCTCTAGAGTGTATATGATAAATGAGGGAACAGCTTATTTTGTGTGCTGTCCTGGGTGTTGCCCCTGAGCTTTTTTTACTCAAGGGTAATGCTCTACCACTAGGGCCATAGCGCCACTTCTGGTTTTTTGGTATTTTATTGGAGACAAGACTCATGGACTTTTCTGCCCGGGCTGGCTTTGAACTGTGATCCTCAAATCTGAGTCTGGGTAGCTAGGAATATAGGCATGAGTTACCAGCTCCTGGCTAGCAGCTTCCCTTTAATCTGAGAGAGTCAATTTTCATACCAGCTCACTTCCACCTGAAACCTATGAATGTAACCTCATGTAACCAATGAATGTAATTCAGTTGAGAAACCAGGAGATCAAGTCAGTGTATGTGTGCTACTTAAATATAGGGCTCTTTATAAAGGTCTTATTAGGAGAGTTTTAGAGTTATATCCCAATAGAACTTGGAACACAAAGACCACCTTGGAGTATGCTTTATCAGGTAAAGAAAACCCTTTTTTTGGGGGGGGGGGCAGTCCTGGGGCTTGGACTCAGGGCCTGAGCACTGTCCCTGGCTTCTTCTTGCTCAAGGCTAGCACTCTGCCACTTGAGCCACAGCGCCACTTCTGGCCATTTTCTGTATATGTGGTGCTGGGGAATCGAACCCAGGGCCTCCTGTATACGAGGCAAGCACTCTTGCCACTAGGCCATATCCCCAGCCCCAAACCCATATTTTTTGTATGAACTTATTTTTTTTCAGTACTGGAGATTGAATTTAATGCCCTATAACTTGAGCTACTCTATCAGCCCACTCATTGAGTTTTATTAGTTTGGTTTTCAAATAGGATTTCAACTGCCAAGGTTGGCTTTGTACTCATGGCCCTCATCTTCTAAAGTCCTTACGATTACAGGTATGTGCCAGCGTATCTGGCTTTTTTTGGTGATGTAAGAGATTAGACACATAATCACATGCACAATCAGCCTAAGTATTTCCTCTTTCATTACTGGAAGGTATAAGTCACAATCATGTAAGACAAAAGTTCATAGAAAGGCTAGAGGAGCACAAAGCAGAGAAACTCATACACAAAGAAGTTTATACACTAGCAGAATTTTTGTTCTTGATTATCAGGGTTAACCCAAGTTTCATCAGAAAACAAAAGGATTCTGCTTGTATCTCATATAAGGTATTCAGCAGTTCCTTCACCAGAAGAAATGAAACTCATGTCAACTGACAGCATGCCGTGATAGAAGTTTTGATATACATTTGCCTGGAAAAATGTATATCCTTTTATGTCCAGGAAGATCCAGGTTTCCCTCAGAGAAGGACAAGTTTAGGATTCTAGTTTATGTAAAAAGACTCCTCTGCTAAGCAATTCCCCTTAACTTTTAATGGTGCTTAGTTTTAAAGGGTCATTTAAAGGAATGCCACATGAGTGGTCAAGCTCCATGTAAAACACTCAAACGATAACCAGCAAAAAGTGTGTACAAGACATTACTGGAACAGGCATAAGTTTTCAATGGGGTAGCAACCATATCTAAGGATCTGTATGCATTTGTCTATATATCATTCCTTTATGTTATGTAGTGAGCCTCCTTTTTTCCTTTAATGTGCCAGTTCTTCACAAAAGGAATAGACAAATTCTTCACAAAATATGCCAAAGATTCAGGCAAAGTTAAAGCAGTGAGATTAGTGGTATGCCCTAGTTTACAAGAGGAAAAAAGTTTTAAAAGAGGTTTGAATTGTAGATATGAATTTAGCCATTGGCATTAGGCTTATGATGTACACCCAGTAAATACTTGAGGAACAAAGTAAATACTTATGGACACTGAATAAAAAAATAACACATGTGATGGTATTCCAGATCACTGTAGATTTTGGATCATTGTAGATAATAATGAAGTATATATCTCATGTTTTAAAACAAACAATTCCCTTTTCTTCAAATACTCAAATCACTGAAGGAATTAAAAAATAAACAAATGAAATGGTCACTTTGTGACCCAAGAGATTGCTGCTCTTCAATAATAGGAGCAGACACAGGCAGCATGAGAAGTGCGCTCGCTGTATTTTGAAATGAAATAAAGCCATGATTAGCCATCATTTAAAACATTAAGCCTCATTTATGCTTCCTGTGCAAATGGAGTGACAAGGACTTGATTTATCTCACTAAGACATCTAAAACCTCTGCAAACTACATGAAATAATTTTTCATCACTGGACATGAGATATGGGAGGACAAAGTTATCTGAGAGGGGATAATAAGCCAATCCTTGTGGATTTATAACATGTGGCAGTTAAATGTATGTTAATACAGCCACAAAAACCAGAAGTGAAATGAAAGTGCACAATTTTAAGGATCTTACTCTATTTGTTAATATGATTCAAAGGGAGATTCTTACACATTAAAGATGTGTACTGTAACCTTTTAAAGAAGCACTAAAATGTTATAGCTAAAAGATAATGTTGCAAGTGTAGGTGCCACTCAAGTGGTAGAGCACAGCCTTTGGCAAAACAGCCAAGTGAGAGCATGAGGCACAGAGTTCAAACCCAAGTACTGACACACACCTAAGAAGAAATTTGTGAGAGAAAATAGACTAAACACAGCAGAGGATCACAAGAGCCCAATAGCTATACCCTTATGATCACATAAGATGATGCTAAGTGAAATGAACTCCATTTTATGGAAATGATTGTTATATCACAGTTGTAACTACTTTCAACATCCCATGTGTATCTGTAGTTTCTACTATTGATGATGTTCTTGTATCACCTTCTTGTGATTGTATCTACACTATCTCTGTAATCTTATTTGAGTATATTGGAAACCGTATATACTGGTATTAGAACTAGGAAATTGAAAGGGAATACCAAAATTGAGAGAAACAGGGTAAAAAAAGAGAAACAACTACAAAGGCAATACTTGCAAAACTATTTGGTGTAAGTGAACTGAACACCTCAGGGGAGGAAAGGGTAAGAGTGAGGGGGGAGGGGGGTATGAGGGACAAGGTAACAAACAGTACAAGAAATGTATCCAATGCCTAACGTATGAAACTGTAACCTCTCTGTACATCAGTTTTATAATAAAAACTTAAAAATGGAAAAAAGAAAATAGACTAAAATATTCATTTACTATAAAGAAAATTTTACAAAGAGAACAAAGAATATGTGGAAACATCACAAGATGGTTGATTTAAACCTAAACATTAATCTAAGTGCTTTAAGCATCTCTAGAGGTTGTCTGATTTGATAGAAAAGGATAATACCAGTAAGAATATTGTTTAATTTTTAAAGATACAATTGATTACTAGTAAGAGGACGTTAAAGATAAATAATTTTAATACTAATCAAAAGAAAACTCAAATAACCACGTTAATAATCAAGCATAATAAGTTGGAAAGCAAAGAACATTGTAGATTATCATTACATAATTTTAAGTGGTAAATTTATAAATAAGACATAACAAGCCTAAACATTCATATATTATAGTGCTTCAAAATATATGAAGCAAGCAATGCATAGAACTGCAAGGAGAAATAGGCAAATCTACAATTAAAGTCAGAGATTTCATCACTGTCTCTACAAAAGTAATAAAGCAAGCAGACTTCAAGAACAGCGTGAACAATAAGATCTAGTTGACATTTGTAGAACTTGCTACCAATGACAATAGAGTATACACCTATTTCACATGTACATAGAGCACTTATTAATATAGTTCATGCCAATGTTTATAAAGTAAGTTGTAATCATGTTACTATGATTCATATTATACTTAAAACCTATATTCTCTGAACATAATGGAATCAAACGAGAAAGCAGTAAGAGAAAGATGTCTGGAAAATTCCCTTTTAAATTAGGGAAAAACAAGTTTAAGTAACCATTGGTTCAAAACAGAAACCAAGTGGAAATCAGGCTAGCGGTATATAGTTCAGTGGTAGAACAATTTGTGTAACATTTGTGAAGTCCTCGGTTCAATCTCAGAAAAGCAAAAAAAAAAAAAAAAGGCCTAAATAGTATTAGAAGGTACTTTGAGTGAAAATGAAAGGCACAACTTATAAGTTGTGGGATATGATAAATACACGGGGGAAATTTTATAGTACTACATACATATGCAGAAGAACATTGGAAGTTCCTTGAAAATTTAAATACTTCTAGGTAAATAAAAGAAATAAAACTTAAACATACAACCACACAAAAACATATACTTGAATATTTACTTCAATATTATTTTCACTATCTGAAAGATGGAAAATTTTTCTTCAGCATTTTTACTTCTTAAAGTTCCATGGAAAGCATCCGAGGCAGGGGTCTAGAAGGGATTTGCTTTCCGTGGCAGCAATGGTATTCCCTTCCCCTTCTTTTGGGGCTGAATTATCTGGGTAGAATTTTAGAGGACAGAAGCAAAGAATTGAAAGATATTTACTTAGGTTACTCATCACCTTGTTCATCTGCCCATCTATGTTTCTGAAATGAGCAACAAGAGTCAGCTACCTGAATAAAGAAGACAGGCTCTGAAATCTGGTCAGGGATAGGGGAACAGCCCTTTCCTTACTCTTGACAGGACAGTGAGTATGAGTGTATCTCTTTGCCCTCCACCAATACAGTGGACTGCCTGAGTCCCATATTAAACTAAGATTTAAAAATCCAAAAATTATTATGTCACTACAAAGACTCAGAATAGCCAGAGTAAAGCTGGGCAAAAAAAGCAATGCTGGAGGTATTGCCAATTGCAGACTTTACTGCTAAGCTATAACAACCAAAACAGCTTGCTACTGGCCTAAAAATAGGCCTGAAGACCAATGGAATAAGCTGGAAGACTAAGCAATAAAAACCAATTATTTACAGACATCTGATATTTGAGCCAAAAATATATTTTGGAATAAGGACAGCCTCTTCAATAAATGATTTTGGTCAAATTGGACATCCATATGTAGAAGATTGTAATTATATCCCTTTTTGTCATCTTGCACTAATATCAACTCAAAATGGATAAAAGTCTTTAATGCCAAACCTGAAACCTTAAAACTACTACAAGAAAGAGTATGAGAAATATTAGAACTTATTGGCATAGGCAGGAACTTTCTGAGTAGAGTTCCAGGAGAAAATTGGAGAGATACTTGATAAATAGGATTGCGTCAAACTAAGATGTTACTGCACACCAAAGGAGTTAGTTACTACAGATTTGAAGATCTTTACCAGTTATATATCTATTAAGGACATACAAATTAGCCCAATTAATAAATGGGCAAAGAAGCTAAAGAGAGACTTCCCCAAAGAAGAATGGCCAATAAATACAAAAGGAAGTGCTCAACATCACTGACCATAAAGGTAATGCAAATCAAAACATTGCAATCCCGTGGGCTGGGGATATGGCCTAGTGGCAAGAGTGCCTGCTTCATATACATGAGGCCCTGGGTTCGATTCCCCAGCACCACATATACAGAAAATGGCCAGAAGTGGCGCTGTGGCTCAAGTGGCAGAGTGCTAGCCTTGAGCAAGAAGAAGCCAGGGACAGTGCTCAGGCCCTGAGTCCAAGCCCCAGGACTGGCCAAAAAAAAAAAAAAAAACATTGCAATCCCGTCTCACCTCTGTAAGACTGACAATCGTTAAGAACACAATAACAAATAATGGTGGGGATTTGGAGGAAACGGAACCCTATTGCACTGATGATGGGAATGAACACTAGTATAACAACTCTGGATGGTGGTTTGGAGTTTCATCAAAAACCGAAACATAGAACTATCTTATAATCCAGTGATACTACCCAGAAGACTTCAAGTCAGGATATAGTAAAGATGCTTGCACATCCATACACTATTCATGACATCCAAGTTATGGAACCAGCCCAGATGTACTACAATAGATGAATGGATCAAGAAAATGTGGTACAATGGAATTTTACTAATCAATCAGAAAGAATAAATATGATTCCTTTTTCAGGAAAATGAATGGCACTAGGGAAAAATGCCAAGTAAAGGCAAGTCAGGCTCAGAGAGACAAAGAACATATGTTTTCTCTCATATATGGAAGTGAGATTTAAAATTAAAACATACATGACAACATATACAAGATTTTATGCATATACACAAACAAACTGATGAAAGAACGGTATATTTAGGGGATGAGTCCAATAGTAAAATATTTCTGAACAACTAACAAACTGTGTATCAAAATGAATACCAGGAAGAAGAAATAAGTTTTAAGGAGAAAGGCAAAGGAGGTGCACATGAGTGGAGGGAGAGAGGGTGAACAAATGCAGTCACTATATTCAATATACACAATGTAAAAACTGAACTGCATAATGAAAGTAGGGATGGGAGGGTGAAATGGGGGAGAATTATGGAAGTTGTGACATTGATCAAGAGGCATTGTATTCATACCTGACTTATAGAATTGAAATCTTTTTGTATGACTACTTAATTAGAAACATTTTAAAAGAAGCTATTCATAGTCATTAAATGTACGGTTTGTATGTGCCTAGGTGGATTTATTTTCTATCTAGCATAGGTTACTGTTATGAACTTAATCTCTCTTCTGAGTAGAAACTTGGAATTTTGCTATATTATTTTCCCTGTGTTAAAAAAGTTCTCTTCCAAGTGAAATAGCACTATTTAATTTTGTGTTCATTAATAATAACTCATGCTCAGGGGAGTAAACAAAATAAAACTGAAAACATATTTAAAAGAAAACAAGAAATGCCCTGGTGAAAAACCGTGGTGCAAATTAATACACACATAAAAACAATGACAAAGTGAAACAGACTCTGAGGGGAGTACTAGCAGGAGGGTTTGCATTAATGAGAGGGAGTGAATGAGGATGAATATGATGAAGTAGTTTGTTTGCATATATGAAAATGGAACAGTGAAACTTGTTGAAATTGTTTAAGAAGGAGGCAGAGAGTAAGGGGGAGTAATAGAGGGAGTGAGTTTGATCAAGATATGCTGTATATATGTGTGTGGAAATGACATCACAAAACGTGTATCTTGTAAAGATAATGTATGTTAATAAACAAACAAATATTTAAAAAAACAGAAAATAAAATAGCTATTTCAACTGCTTGCTGACCTTCTTGAAAATTCACCTGTACCCATTATGTGACAGCATTGGCTGAGAGAAGTAGATTGAAGTATCTGGGATGATGATGAAAAATAATGTAAAATATGCAGGGATGTATTAGTAGCTAGTAGTCCTGGGAGAAGATGAAGTCCTTCCCTGATATCCACAGAAGAATAAAGACATACCTTAAGGTAAAAGGACTACATTTAACCTCCTCAACTAGCAAAGACCAACATGAGTGACAGGACCTCATGCTGTGGGGGAGGGTAAGGACAGAGGAAGGGGTTTAGGATAGTGAAGGGAAGAAGTAGGCTGGCTCCTGACGCACTTTCTGCTTGTGGGAGGGGAGCAAGAGACCCGAGTCCACTGGTGACGTTTTCCTCACGTGATCAGGAGCCGACGTGTGCAGATGTCCCTCTCTTCCAGGTACCAGCTTTTTATTTCTGTGGAAGATAGCAGACTTGAGACTGAGAGACACAGAGGGGCAACTGCAGGTCAGTAAGAACTGGGGATCTGTGAGGTAGGGATGGTAAGGGACAGAGGCTACCGAGGATCGTATCTGGTTTCAAAATACCATTCCCTTTCCTCCCCCTGTTCGTTTTGGTGCAGAAAATTGTGTGTGATCATTGAGAGAAAGATCTTATTCCCTGGAGAAATGTGGGCTTTTGGCAGAAGGAAATGTGAAAAGGATAGCTGCAGATCCATCACTGCCTGCGCACCCCTGAGGGAGGAATGACAGAAAGCAGCAAAGAGCAAAGCAGATTCAAGACTAGAGTCTCTCTATTTCCAGATGCCCACCACCATTGGTGCAAGAAATGGAGGGCTTATTCATGATGGGAAAATTGAGAGGGGTCAGGGATAGAGGAAAAATATTGCTTGGGATCTCCTAGAAAGCTGGTGATTGAGTTACTTGTCATCTGTTGGAGGGGCAGAGCTTGAAAGGGAACTGAGCTAATCCCCTCCCTGCAGGGTTGTGGAAAGGAGGTTCAGGGGATGACCCCTGGATGTGGAAGGCAGATCCTGCCTGCAACTGGTCTCTGCCTAAGTTCTCTGAATCTGTTCTCCACCCTCCATCCATTTTGGAGGCAGGGATGGGATGACAGGGTCAAGGATGGGATGTTGCAAGGAGGGGAACAGCATCTACTAGGTAGGAATGGCTTAAAAGTAGGGAGGGCTGAAAGGAGGTATCATGGTCCAAAAATATTACTGAGTTTGCAATACTCTGTCTCTTTCATTGCAGAAAAATGTGATCTTTCCACATATATGAGGAGGGAGAGATGTCAGAAGTGCTTTGGCCATTTCTGCCTCTATCATCCTCAAGAGACATGCTGGACTTTTTAAAAATTTGGGTACCCTGGAGTGGGAGTGGGTGGGGAGGAGATCAGAATGCAGAGAACTGAGTTGAGCAGGATCTACCTAATGAACATCACTGACCCGAATCCCATTCATTTCAGTGCTCTCAAATGAGATAGAAAAGTGAGAGATAATTGGGAGGAGGATTCAGGAACATAGAAACTTTGGAAATATTTCTTTTCCATTCATCAGTGACAGGAAAAAAATGAGGTTGCTATAATTGAAGAAGGGGAATTAGAGAGATCAAGGCAAAAGTCAAGGGGGTAGTAAGAATTGGGAAATTTTGAAAAATAGTCCAAAAAGAATCTGTGTCCTCCTAGCCAGTCATTTGCTCTCTCAATTCTTTTTCCATCTGTCTCTTTTCTTTCTCCAGGTCTTCTCATCTGTGATTGTAAGCATCAACCCAGGCAAGAAAAGGAAAGGCCTGCAGTGTCAGTGCAGGTCAGTGGGAGAAGGGATCTGATCCCAGTCCCTCGGAATAAGAGGACTTAGCCAGAGCAGAAGTTGGGGAAGTCACAGCATGCCATTACTCTTGCAGTTCTCGTTGCATTTTCACAAGATATGACCACCATCAATGCCCTGTGGGAATAGAGTACTTTATGGCTGGTCAGGATGGAGTGGGAAAAGGAAAGTGAGAAAAAGGAGGTGTGGCTTCTGTGATGCTCTTTAAGAAGATCATGATAGTTCTTAAGACTAACTGGCAATTGTTCTTTGCATTAGTAAGCCTTAACTGTAGGAAAGGCAAGAGAATAAAACATTCCAGAATTCCTGTAGTTGTGGGTAAGTTAGGACTATCCAGTTAACACTGCTATCTGCATAGCCAGAGCCAGAGCCAAGTTGATAAATCTATCTGCTCCTATGAATTTCTCAACATACTCCTTGAGCTATAGGGAGAAGCGTCTGTGAAAGCTTCCACAAGGTTGGTTCACACTCAAATATGCATGAAGCTGGAAGGAAAGTAAGGAATGTACGAGGATAGTGCACCCAGAAGGTCGGACAGGGCCAAGAGAACCCCCAGTCAGGAAAAGCAAGCACAATTCAGGCCCATAGTTCACTCTCGAGGCCCTCAGTGTTCTGTGTCTCCTCTTTGTCTCCAACAACAGGCCAAAAAAGGAAAATCTTAACATGGAAAAGTTCTACAAAGAAAAAGAAGGAAAACCAGAAAACGAGGGAACTGCAGAGGATGAAGGGAGTACAGAAGACGAAGGAAATGCAGATGAGGAAAGGTCTAATACCAAGGGGAAGCCAGCAAGCCAGGGCCTGCAGGAGGGCGAGGGAGAGGCAGAGGATGGAAGGCACCCCCAGAATAAGGACAAGTCAGGAAAGCAGGGAAAGTCGTCGGAAGATGAGGACCAGCCACCAGGTGAGGGCAAGCCACCAGGTGAGGGCAAGGCAGAGCCCCAGGCCAAGGCAGTCAGCGAGGCTCGCGCCGCCGAAAAGCGTCCGGCTGAAGATTATGTGCCCCGGAAAGCCAAGAGAAAAACGGATCGCGGGACGGATGACTCCCCCAAGGACTCTCGGGAGGACTTACAGGACAGGCATCTGAGCAGTGAGGAGATGAGAGAGTGTGCAGATATGTCCAGGGCTCAGGAAGAGCTAAGGAAAAAACAGAAAATGGGAGGGTGTCACTGGATGCAAAGAGATGCACAAGATGCATTCTCCCCAAGGGGCCAGCGGGGTGTCAGGGGAGTGAGGGGCGGAGGAAGGGGCCAGAAGGATTTAGAAGATATCCCGTTTGTTTAATGTCCTTGTCTGATTTCTCTGATGGGAATATCCCCAGCCCTGCTTTCCCTGGCAGGCATTGCCAGGCTACGTGCTTTTAACCTATGCTGATAACTCTCCTTTAGGTGTCACTGTCCTCCAGCAGACTTCGGACCCAAGTACAGCAGTCTGTCTTTTAGTACAGGATTTTCACCCATGTGCATGAAAATATGTTCATGGTATATTGTAAAATAACAATAAAGGAAACAGTTTGCAGAACCACAGATTTAGTATCAGCCCATTTTTTGGGGGTGGAAATGTTATATAACATATCCATACACAGGAAAGCTCTGCAACTCAGCAGATCAAAAAGACATAATGGTTTTTCTTGTGTGAGGGGACTAGGGGAGATTATTCTTTTGCTCACATACTAAAGATTACTCTGGGAGTATGGTTCTGTGGTACCCTTGGGTAGAGTGCACTACAAAAAGTTACTCTTGTCATGAAGGAAAGAATAAAAGATAAAATAGTTTGGAGAACAATACATAGAAGGCAATCAAAATTCCTTTAGCTTGTGAAGACACATAAAATTCTTATCAGAACACAAAGTGATAAGTAAAACTCACATTACTAGGACTTAACGTTGAAGAAATCAACCTGGCAATCCCTATAAATCAATGCTATATGGAACAACCATGTCATCTGCACAAGTGGGACCACAAATTACTTCACAGGACTTCAGAGTAGATCTGATACGTATGGCAGAGTGGAGCAGTTCTGTCCCGTTGGCTCCTACATGGTCTCCTTCTCTAGTAGTTTGTGATCAGCCATTCCCGGTGGGGATGGGGGTTGAAGAAGTCCCACCTGTGCCCAAGAAGCTGAGAGGTGGGTGCCAATCTCCTCGGGTAATGTCTTACCTTCTGGGCTCTGTGCACACTGTCTTGGGTCTTATACTGTCTTGCTGGTAGGATATAGTCCTCAAATTAAAGCCTCTTTCATTTTCCCAGATCCTCTGATAAGTTAAATATCCACTACGTTGCTTTCTTTTATATCTATTTATTTTATCATTTTAAATAACTGTACAAATGGGTTTAAATTCACAAACCAGATTATGTGGCCTTCTGAACTGTGGAGAATGTCTCTTCCCAGTTCACAGTTTTGTTAATCCTGACATGAAATGTGTACAAAATGCCTTGTAAAGTCTTAACTGGTGTGTGTCAGACATTTGAATTGCCCTAGCAGATTTTCCCTTTTTAAAGTGAAGAATTTATCTAATCATTTTGCTACCCCATAGTACATAATAGAAGTTAAAAAAATAGGGCTGGGGATATGGCCTAGTGGCAAGAGTACCTGCCTCATATACATGAGGCCCTGGGTTCGATTCCCCAGCACCACATATAGAGAAAATGGCCAGAAGTGGCACTGTGACTCAAGTGGTAGAGTGCTAGCCTTGAGCAAAAAGAAGCCAGGGACAGTGCTCAGGCCCTGAGTCCAAGCCCAAGGACTGGCCAAAAAAAAAAAAAAAATACATACATTAGCCATTGAATCAGAAGGCCTCAAGTCTTGGTCCAGTTCTGCCTGACTGAATACAAAGCCTTGAGCATGTAATTCCATTCAATAGCAAGTGAAACTTACTGCTTCAAAAGGAACACAGCAGGAGAAGGAGCATGCTAGAATCCATTACTAAATGATTTCAACACTGCATATAGTAGTGTGTTTAAAAGTTTGCCAACTACTAACAGACTACATGTATCAAACTCCTAGCTACCTTGTTGAAAATGCCGAGTACTGGCTTCCACATCAGAGTCAATGCACTAGAATTTCTTGACTTTTCTCCTTAATGTGTGAAACATGTGCCTTTTACTTCAAGTTCATTCTTATTTGTATCAAATGACAGCATGCATGAAATTTTAAAAGATGATAGTGTAAAAAAGTTTATTGTTAAAACTTGCAATCCATCTTTGTCATTTAAGTCCCACTCCCCAGAGGCAACTACAATAAACATGTTTAGTTTATTCTGCTTCTTGCTTTTATATTTCTGAATATGTGTATGTTGCTATTTTAACATCTATATTGAAGTATATAACTCGTGATATAATATTGATCCCTTTAAAGTACATAGTTCAGTAGTTTTTTGTATATTAGCAGAGTTCTCAAATCATTATATTATCTAGTTTCCAAATTAACATTTCCACCACCCTAGAAAGAAATACTATTCTCAATAAGTAGCACATAATGGTATAATCATTTCATCTTGCCCCCAGCACCTAGCAAGCACTGATCTCTCTTTTGCTGGGTCTCTCTGTCTCTTTCTGTCTCTGTCTATCTGTCTGTCTGTCTCTCTTTCCCTACCTCCCTGTATTAGGGTTTGAACTCAGGACTTTATACTTGCTTGGCAGAGGTGCTTTACTTTTGAACCACACCTCAAGCACTGATCTCTTTTCTGTCTCTATGGATTTTCCAACTTAGATGTTTAATGTAAACAGAATCATGCAATATGTGACATTATGGCTTCTTTTACTTGCCATAGTGTTTTAAAGTTTCATCCATGTTATAAAATATATCATTACTAAATACATGTGTACATTTTTGTGTGTAAATGTTTTCAGTTTTCTTGGGCTTATACTTAGGAGTCGAATACTAAGCTGTGTGTGATAACTGTTTAAAATTTGAAAAACTGCCTAATTGCTTTCTAAAGTAACTGTGACATTTGACAGTCTCACCAGCAGTATATGAGAATTTCAAATTTTTCTTTATCAACACGTAACTATTAATTGTAGTGGTGTTTTTTGTTTGTTTGTTTTTTGCCAGTCCTACGGCTTGGACTCAAGGCCTGGGAACTGTCCCTGGCTTTTTTTCCCCTCAAGACTAGCACTCTACCTCTTGAGTCACAGCACCACTTCTGGCCTTTTCTGTTTATGTGGTGCTGAGGAATCGAACCCAAGGCTTCGTGCATGCTAGGCAAGCATTCTACCACTAAGCTACATTCCCAGCCCTGATTGTAGTTTTACAGTAATATTAATGGATATAAAGCAGCATTTCATGGTTTTGATTTGCTTTTTTCTAACGACTAATGTTGTTGGGAAACTTTTCTAAAATCAATTCTTTTTTTTGTGCGTGTGTGTGTGTGTGTGTGTGTATGTGTGTGTGTGTGTGTGTGTCTTGTCGGGCTTGAACTAAGGACCTGGGTGTTGTCTCTGAGCTCTTTTGTTCAAGGCTAGCACTCTACCACTTTGAGCCACAGCATCACTTCTGGCTTTTGTGTGGTTTATTGGAGATAAAAGTCTCATGGATTTTCCTGCCTGGGCTGGTTTAGAACCATGATCTTCAGATCTCAGACTCCTGATTAACTAAGATTACAGGTGTGAGCCACTGACACCCGACTCCTATCATCAGTTCTTTTTGTTTATATAACATGGGTTTGAATTGGGACCCTATGTTTAAGAGGCAGATGCTTTACCTTTCAGCCTCAAATTCAATTCTTTTGCCCAATTTAAATTGGATTGATTTTTTTAAGATTGTTGAGTTGTAAGAGTTATATATTGAGTTGGAGTTATTTCTTTGCTAATTTTAGTTCTTATCTACTGATGTTCTAAAATAACAATGAAATAATTCTATGAAACTCTATGGGGAATAGGGCAGGCATGTTTGCTAGGCTCAGAATTGCATATGGAAGAAAAGGACAAATACACATAAAGTTAATGCTACCAAAATTAGGTTCTTAGTACTTGCCTATCATGAAGACTTGATCAGAACATCACAGAATGCCTTTCTTGCTCTGTACCACCATACTAACAAAAATTGAATCACCTTTATAATAACAATAAAGTAAATAAAAAAGCAGAATCAAAATATATAGGGCGTTCCCCCCCCCCGTGAAGTAGCACAAATGGAATATGTGAAAACCAAGTAGAAATAGTCAAATAGGAATACAACATCAAATTCAACCCAAATTCTCACTATATTAAAGCAAATAATCACATTAGAAGCCTAATGTGATTTTATCCTAACCTATTTACCTCAATAATGTTTCATATACATTCATATTTCATGTAACATACAAGAAATGCAAAAAGACAAAAAATCATGAAGAGAAAGTAATTATCAGAATTATAATCAGATATAGCAGAGATCTTAATAATCACAGAGCTTAAAATAATTATGATTGATATTTCACTTCTGGCAGAGAAACACGAAGAGTTCTGAGGATGAGTTCCTCAGTGAAACTGGTATTATTTTTAAAATTCTACCCTTTAAAGTCTCTGGAAGTGGTCTTAAGGGCATACAGCAAATGAAGAAACCTTTTTTTCAGGAAAATCTGCTAAAATTTAGTAGGAACAATAAGACAAACCAAGATTCTCTGTTTCCCTACTTACAGCACAAACTGTGTTGAAAACATTGCAGAAGGGTTCAACTAAATACATAGATCTCTCCCATTGTTATTTCTCGTGATTGAAGGATCATAGTATCTTTCCAGCTGACAAAATTTCTTGTGATATCTTGAAGTACCTGTTGCAGAGGCTAAGTTCCAAAATGTTGATGATTATGAAGGCTTATTTCTAGCAGAATTTTGAAAATACTGGGGATCCTAATGGCCTCAGAAAGACAAGCTGATGAGTCTGGAAGCTAATACCCATTCCTAGCATATGGTCTCATTCTTAAAGCAGGAGTATCATTCATGGAAAAATTGTGTTGCTATGTCCATTCACAGATTCTTGGGTCAAAAAAATTTTACTAGAAGAGATGCAGATTTTTCAAACACAGATCTTCAAATCTCTTTTCAAACGAATTGACAGTATTTGTCTTATAGGGGAGGGAAGAGGGGAGTTAAAGGCTGAGATGGCATAAAAATGGAGGTTAGAGCTAGAAGCATGGCTCAAGTAGGAAAACAGCTGCCTAGCAAATATGAAGCCCTGAGTTCAGCCACATCTCTCACAAAAAAGAATGGCATTAAGATGTTAGTAGCTTGATTAGAGATAAAAGCTAAGTGTTGGGATATCTTCTTTACCGGAAAGAACCAAAAAGAAAAAGCTGAGACTTCTTGAGGCCAAAATAAATTTCAAATTATGACCTTAAAATTATCTCTGAAAATGAGCCCAATTTTAATTACATGAATCTGAAAATCTACCTGACAGTCTATGTCCAGGTTTGCCATTATAAACCATGGAATAATTAACTAGAAATTAATGGCACTTATCAGCCAGCTGTTTTCACAGCCCAGTGACAAACACAGGGTTGCAAAAACACATACTTACTGTGGGCATGCCCAAGACTGTGTCCTGTAAAAAGCAACTTAAAGAGGTTTCCCAAAGCAGGAGAGTGGGGGTAATAAATGTTATTACTAAATAACAGTAAGTCCCAGATAGGGGAAAACAATGTCAAGAATGCTGAAGTACATTATAAAAAATTTATCTTTCAAATAAAATACAGAGACTCATGAGAGTGATGGCCCATGTATAAGAAACATACAGACCACAGAAACTGCCTGTGAAAGTGACTAGGTATTGAACTAAATGAGTCTTCAAAAGTATCCAATAAGAAAATAAAAAATATTAATATAACTTCATATTTTCATATCATTTCAAGCCCTAGTATTGTCATAAAAACATTCAAAGATTAAAAATACTGTGATTAAAGAAGCCAGTTATGGTGATAAAAGGGACACACAAGGGAAATTTTAGGATGACAGAGATCTTCTGTGTGGTTCTATGGTAGTAGATGAATGACTACTATATGAATGTGGTACATTCCACATAACTATACAACACAAGGGTGACTTGTGATCTATATCTATCTATCTCTCTCTATATATACACATATACATATATATATATATATATATAAATGAGGTTGTAGTATAAACCCAAAATGGAAATCATATTGTACTAAATCTCATTCTATTACATGTGTATGACAGAACCTCACTGAAGAGGATGGGGAAAAGCAAAGCTGATTTATGTTATATTGGAGTGCATTTGTTCTTAAAAATGTTTTATTGTAAAGGTGATGTACAGAGTTATACAGGTGATATACAGTTACATGCCAGGTATTGAGTGAGTACATTTCCTTTTGAATGGTCTCACCCACTCCCTCATGCTCTTCCAGTTTTGTCCCTCCTGACTCTTCTCCCTGACAAGTTGTCTAGTTCACTTCCACAGTGTCTAGTGAGTATCACGGCTGAATTGGTCCATCCTTTGTCCTACTGTTTCTATGCTTCTTCTTCCCCTCCCCAATCAGATAAACTTACATACAAGACAAAGGGTACAGAAATCAAAATCATCGACTAATGGAGAAAAGCAGAAAAAAACACAAAAAGTAAAATAAAAAACCTCTTGTTTCTATTTTGTGGAGGGAACACACTGTTTTGACTAGTTACTGTGAGGATAAAGACAGAACTGCATATAAATACATCCCAAATAAGAGAAATATGTTTTTCGCAAGAGTACATGATACTATGAGGATAAAGACAGAACTGTATATAAATACATCCTTGCCGGGCTTCGCTCTACCTCCCATCCGTGTGGAGGTCCTGGGCCTCTCTGCCTCTTCCTGTGTGGTCCTCTCTCACATCCCCTGGCCAGTAGGGATTGACTACAGGAGCGAAGACCACGTGTAGCCTCAGTCAGCGTGTGGTGGCGGGATGCCCTGCCCCGTTCCCCATTTTCCCCAAGGAAGACACAGGCACGTGGGGTCCCGGAGAACTCTCAAGGGATGTTCTGAGTTTAATAAGGGAGGGGATAACAGTCTTATACCAGCAGAGATGCGCGAAGGAGAGGGACTGGCCAGGAGCCAATGATAAGCTACAAGTGTGTCCATCACAGTGATGTCACGGAACTTCCTCTATGGGCGGAGACCACAGCCCCCCAAGGACTGGGCCTCTGGGGTCTCCGGCGGCCATGGTGGCACACGTGCTTGACGCTGGGGGGGGCGGGGCTGACCTGGCTTCTTTTCCGGTTGAAGCTGAAGCCTAAAAGAGGCAGGAAGGGCTAAAGCCAGCTGTCCCCTCTTAAAGGCACAGCCATCCCCGACACATCCTAAATAAGAGAAATATGTTTTTCACAAGAGTAAATGATATCCATTCTTAAACAATTTTACTTATATATTAGAGTTAAACAAGTAAGTAAATAAATTATAGATAAGGGGAACCCAGTTTCTTACCATCAGCTATAGGAGTTAAAATATGTAAAAGGAAAGAAAACTACATGAATACTTATGTTAATGGGTTATAGTGTGCCATTATGAAGTTATTCATGTGATTATAATAAGCACAGGTATGTGTGTATATACAGTTTAAAATACATACCTACACATATCTGTGTACCTGCTTGCTCTGTCTCTGGAGAAGACCTGGAATCAATGACATCCAAGAAACAACCAGCTCATCCAGCACTGAGACATTAATTACTAAAATATAATTGAGACGAAGTTATATTTTAAAGACACCACAGGTGAAATTATTATAAACGAAATCTACAGTATATTTGTATAGTCTCAAATGATCTGTCCCCAAATACGTATTAGCTATTATAGTTGTTTTAAAACACATATCCAAAATTCTGTGATATTCTTCCTTTTGGAAGGTAGATTGGCTCTGGGCAGATTTAGAAACTTGCTTCTTGTCAGGGTTGTAGTTCAGTGGTACAATGCTTGCCAAGCATGTTCAAAATCCTAGTTTCAGGGGGAAAGGGAAAGGAGGAGAAAGGAGGGGGAATGAGGGACGAGGTAACAAACAGTACAAGAAATGTATCCAATGCCTAACGTATGAAACTGTAACCTCTCTGTACATCAGTTTGATAATAAAAATTTGAAAAAAAAAATCCTGGTTTCAAACTCTTAGTACTACAAGAAGAAAGAAAAGAAAAAAGGAACTGGGCACCGGTGGTTCATGCCTATAATCCTAGCTACTGAGGAGACAGTTTGAAACAAGCCTGGGAAGGAAAGTCCCTGAGACTCTTATCTCCAATTAATCACACAAAAAGTGGCAGAGCACTAGCTTTGAGCAAAAGAAGCTCAGAGACAGTGCACAGACTGCAAGGACCAAAAAATAAATAGTACAAAATTTTAAAAAACCCTCAGTGATTTTACAAGTCCAGAAATCCAACAAGAAATCTTAACCACCTAATCAAAGTTAATATCACTGTTGGAGGTGTGGAAACAGTGCCTACCTCTCAAGTGAGAGGTGCTGAGTTCAAACCCCAATTTTGCCAAAATTAACATCACCAATAATAGAGTCACATTGATATCAAAGGATTCTGACGTTATGATAAAAATATTTCAACTCTCTGACATTCTTCCAAATCAATAACCCCAATCTAATTATGAGGAAAAAATACCTGAATTGAAGATTTGCAAAAATATTAAATCTTACAATTTACTCTTTTCTTTCTTTCTTTTTGTGTCATTCATGGGGCTTGAACTCTGGGCCTGGGTGCTGTCCCTGAGCTCTTCAGCTCAAGGCTAATGCTCTACCACTTGAGCCACAGCACCATTTCCATTTTTCTGGTGGTTAATTGGCGTTAAATTTCTCACGGACTTTCCTGCTGGTACTGGCTTTGAAAAAGGAAAAGACTGAAAAGAGCAACACTGTATCCTGGATTTGACCTTGAAACAGAAAATGCTTATTTGTAGAAAACTTAGTAACATCTGGATAAAGTAGTTAATAGGATGACACAAATGCATCTTCTTAGTTTTCATATAATCATTATTAGGCAAAGTTGGATGTAGAGTTGTTGGGGGCTGTCCTTCCCCCCAGCCCTGGGACAATGGGAAGGAGCCCCTCCCACCTTCCAGCCTCAACAGGAAGAGAAAGCCTCCGCCCCTTGGGAGGTGAACACGTGCGTGCCACCATGATGGGGTTGTCCCACCCACAAAGGAAGTTTCGTGATGTCACTTGATGGACATGGTCCTTAGCCTATGACTGGCCCTTTGGCCAGCCCCCTTTCTTTCCCGCCATTACTTCTATATAAGTGCCTTTCCATATTAAAGTCTTTGAGACGCTTCCCACCACCGCAGTGTGTCCCTGATGCCTTCCTTTTCGCCTCCGCCCTTGGTAACATGTGAGGGGACTGGGGGGAGGGGAGGCTTCAGCAACCTTTCCTCAACTTAGCGCTTGCCCATGTGAGCACGCCTTTGGCCTTCCACTGGCCAGGCTGAGTGCTCTTTCATATATTTTGTGGTTGCCATTCTCCCCGTGGGGGGAGAAAGGGGTTGTTCAGACCCCAACATAGAGTCAGTATTTTGTTAAAAAGCTTAAAAACTAGATGAGACTGAGTTTTAATGATCCTAAAATAAAGCTCTTAATGAATGAATGATTGACTAGTTGAGAAAACACACTGAAGTGTCACTAGAATAATTCATTATTCAATGACAAAGGGGAGATTTGACAAGCCACAGCACATGGTGATTGCTAGTAAAAAGTTCATGTTTATAACAAAAATGGAACTATTTAATAAGCTATTTCAATGCATATGTTTGTGTGCATGCACGTGCATGTGCATGCACGTGCATGTGCATGCACAGGGCCATTCTCTATTGCTGTCATTTCTCACTCAAAATATTGCTTTAACATCATTTTATTTTACTTCATGCACATTATGTGATGCTATTTTTTATCTGAAAAATTTAACATTAGGGATAAATTATTCAGCCCTTCCTACAGTGATGGAAATTACTTCTGTCAAGCTGGTATTTCTACCTTGGATAGATCATACCATTAAACTAGATACAGGTGTTTTTTGTTTTGTTTTGGTTTGGTTTTTTGGGCACTTCTGGATGAATGAGGGTCACAAAACAGTAAACCCCCAAACAAGATGAACATGTTAGGATGTGATCAACACAAGGTCTAAAGGACCATGTAGCATAAGAAATTAATACAGACTCAAAAGGTCAATATGGTTTTTTTCCATTATAAATTTAAAATTTAAAGCATTCAACCTGTAGCAACTACATTCTCTCCCCTATAACAACAGAAACAGAAACAGAAAAAAGATGCCTAGCCCAAGCTATGACATGGCTGTAGTGTGCCTCCCTATCAACCTAGCAAGATACTCTACCTAGATGCAGTTCTCAAGCTTTAAACAAATTAGTCTTACAAATCTTGCTAGGATGGACATTGAGCATTATGTTACGTATTAAAAGTCTAAGTGGACTGATATGTGGGCATTTGAAATGGCAGTGGTTATGAAACAGCACTTCAAGGTCACTTAAATTTGTAATTATTACAACTTGGATCATTAGAAACTCCTCGCCATTTTCATCCTCAAATATGTGCAGCATTCACAGTTGTGAGTTTAGTCAGTGGACTGAAAAACTATGTGGAAAGAAATAATAAATATTATATAAGTAGTCCCTCAAGTTAATTCATTTCCCTGGTTGTGGCCAATGGCTACTGTGAAGACTGCTGAATTTGTGATGTGTGTCGATGCACGCCCAAACTTGAAGAATATATAATTATGCCAAGGAATGTGGTCCTAGAAAGGATGGTGGAAATTTTCTCTTTATAGAATAGAAACAATCTCTGAGTGAATGAGGCCAGGCTCTGTGTGTCACTTGCACCAAAACATATGTGGGCTACAACAACCCTCAGGTGTGTAGAGTGCTAGAATTTGAGGAATCTGCTTCCACTTCGCAATCATTTTAAATGCAAGCCACTTGAGTATACACTATGTAATAAGTCTTTGGATCTGGGGGAGATTTGTCATACTGGGTTGGATATTCTTCCAGCCTGGTAGAGAATGCTAAAGAAGCAACAGAGGAGAATGTTCTCTTCAAGTTCTATGGGATGAGCTTTGAAAGGAAAATGAAGGCTGAAGGGGAGGATGAGGAGAGGTTAGTCAATAGATACAAAGTTATAATTTGGAGAAATGAGTTTCATGTTCTCTGGTATAGATTGGTGATTGTAACTTACTAAATATTTCAAAATATCGGGAAGAATAGATTTTAAAAGTCCCCAATTAGAAGAAATGAGAAATATTTGAGGTGGTGATTATGATTATTACCTTGATGTGGTCAATACATAATGTACACATGTATGGAAACATTACATTTAGCACAGCAACGTGTACAACACATAACAGCCATAAAGAAATATGTAAGAAAAGTTGTTGTACACTGTACAGAGTATATATTGTATAGAGTTACCAGATACTGTCTATAGTATATAACAGTATTAGAATGTATCCAGAATGAAAGATTACAGAAATGATTTAGAAAGGACTACAGAAAGCACTCTCTGGACATCATAGCCTTGATTAAGAGCTTTCAGGATACTCCTGAATGGAAATAAAACAGCTTCCTTGCTTCTGCCTTGGAGGGCTTTGGGCTTTGGAACAATCTCTAAGTGTCTGTGATACACAAAACTAGGCATCATTGACTCAGGGCCCAGGGTGCCTATTCTCCAGTGCTCGTTGTGAAAATTAATACATGCATGTTTTCTTTCCTTTTAAAGAAATAGGTAACTTCAAAGAAAGTTAGCATCTTAAAATCTACTTATATTAAAAAATCTACTGTGACTAATCTGATTGTAAAGATAAATGACATTGAGATTGCCCATGCATGAATGAGAATTAAGATGAAGGCCTACATTGCTTGGTTAAGTGCTTAGAAAAACAGAGTTAATATCCTCTGACAATAACACCATAAAAGCACAAATAGGGTTGCAGTGAGTACATGTAAGCAAAACAAACAGAAGAAAGTAAAATTTCCTACAATTTTGGGGCAGGCAGGCAGGAATTATTCCTCTGTGTGCTGATTGGCAAAAAGCTTTGTTTTGTTTTGCTTCTGGTTCTGGTATTGAACACAAAGCTTCGTGCATGCTCAGAAGGGCTCTACCATGGAGCTACATCTCCAATTCCAGAAATTCTTTTGAAAATGATTTTTTTAGGAGACATGCTGGCTAGCTACCCTTTTAACAGCCATTTCAAAAGCAGAAGAATGGAAGGCAGATTCTGGATGCCTACTCATAATCCTCATATGAGCATTTTTTTTGTTAGGTAGCCACCACACACAGAGAGAGAGAGAGAGAGAGAGAGAGAGAGAGAGAGAGAGAGAGAGAGAGAGAGAGAGACAGAGAGAGAGAGAGAGACAGAGAGACAGAGAGACAGAGAGACAGAGAGACAGAGAGACAGAGAGAGAGTAGAAGTACGAGGCAATCTTAGCTAAGGGCCACAGGAGGTTACATACCCTATGAGCATCAATGACAAAGGAGGACAAGATCACTTTCAGCTGAGGTTACTTCAGAGTCACCAGGATATAGAAGAGGAAAATAGTTGTTTGTAGAAAGAAAAAAATCATGAAAAAAGAATGAGAGGGATGGAGTAGGCATATGTGAGACACTGTTAGTGAGGCAGAGAAGTCCATGATTAGGCTGGGGATGTGTGTCCTTGGGCTCAATTCAGATACATGCTTAATGTGAGGTTGAAGAGGATAAGATTCACTCTGTGGTAGGTATGCCATCTAGGGTCTCTCAGCAAGAAATTGTCAGTTGAAAGCAAAAAAGGTGAAATTGAATTTGGTGTCAACATTTAAGGTGAATTGTAGGGATAGAAGGAGGTGCTGAGGCAGGTGGTCTATATAAGAAAGTATAGCGAATAAATTCTGTACATGAGTGTTTATATACTAGCTTTCTTCATAGTTGCTCAGCACTGGAAATAACTGGTTCCTTCAACAGGTAAATAGCTAAACCATTGTATATTCAAATACTACTAAAATGTAAAGATAAAAACTGATACATGTAACAACTTAAATGTATGTTCAGGGAACTGTGAACTGAAGTTCCTTTAAAAAAGGCTACCTTTGAATATCCACATTGTTAATATTTCACTGATTAAAGCACTGTGACATTGGGAAATGAAGAATTATAAATTAAGAAGCCTAAGCGGTTTGGGGGTGTGTAGGCTCCTTTAACAGCCAAATATCATCAGCCTTTTTCCAATTTGGCATTCTGCTGGATGTAATTTTTAATGAGTATTAGGCTGAAGGCTTTGTAGTCTCTATTAAATCCTGATGCTGGTAAGAAGCTAGTATGTGATTCTTATGGGATTTTTTCAACTTTCTGTAGCTTACCTAACTGAAGACCCATCTATTTTTTTCTTGAAGCATAAAAATTCTTGTGCCAGTGCCATCCCTTTATAGGGAACTAGGGCCTTCAGCAGTTGATGTTTCAAATTTAAGTGTTTTTTCCCTGGAGATGGGACAGTGAAAATGGCAAATTATACTGAGCAAAAAAATCTGGTTTGCATAGTTTAGGAAATGGGGTTAAGTATGGGCACAAAAGGGTATTATGAGATAATTTGAGGAAAATAATTGACCTATGTTCTGATTGTAGTGGTGGTTAAACAAGTGCATTCATTGGTTCACAATCTTCACACAGTTGTCAAATTTTCTGTTGATAGTATATTTTTTAAAATTTTAGCATTGCTTCCATTAAATATCTATGGATGTTTTTTATTCTGGTACCAATGTTTGAACTCAGGTCTTTGAGCTAGATTGGTTTACTTGCTCCTTTGACACACTACCACTTGAGTCATTTGTCTAGCCTACTCCCCAATAAATTGTAGCATCTTAAAAAGTGGAAACATTTGTTTAATTTTATTTTTATTTTGCTTTTGTACTGGAGCTTGAACTCAGGATCCCTGTCCCTTAGTTTTTTCACTGAAGGTTCATGCTCTACCACTTGAGCCACAGCTCTACCTTTGGCTTTTATGTGGCAAATTGGTAGTAAGTCTTAAGCACTTTCCTGTCAGTGCTGGCTTCAAACAGAACTCCAATCCTCAAATCTCAGCCTCTTGAGAAGCTAGGATAACAGGCATGAGCCACCAGTGCCTGGCTAAAAATTATATTTATCTGTAAAACTCTTCTCAAATAATTGAGTTTACCTATGAATTATAGAAAACATTATTCATGTATGCATTATAAAAATTAGGCTACAATAAATATTTATTCTTGCAGTGTTTTCTTTTTTTCTGTCTCGTGAGCTCTGTTGTTGGCTTAGGCATCTTGCGATGATCACGTACATAAGCAACACTCCCCTTTTAATCTCTCTCCAGATGGCTCCATTGGCCAGATTAACAGTCCAGTTACCACCTACCTATAAGTACGAATGGATTCTGTGCTTCAGGAAGAAGAGTTTCTTTTTTTTAAAGATATGTGTGTGTGTTTGCATGTGTGTGTGACAGCATGACATTTTACTTTCTGATTGCACGTGTTGATGGTTCTTTTTTAAATGGAGCACATCAAATGATATCAGAGTTTCTCAAGTGTGAGTGATTGAACAGTGAATGAAAAATTCCGCTTGCTTAAAAGCTTCGCAATCAGTGGTAACATACAGGGAATTCTCTCCTTTTTTCTGAGTGCTTTATTATGAGACTTATCTTCCTATAAATATACTTCTCAACAATAAAATTTCAGTTAAAAAGGATCATTCTGTGGAAACTGGGCTTTTCTACAGATTCATCTGATTAACAAAGACACTGGATCCTATAAAAATGGACTTGGAAGATATGAATGAAGCTTGCATTTCAAACATAAGTAGAATCTACTAGCAGTCGTGAATGGTGTTGCTCAGATATCTAATACTTGATAACTTGAGTTCAGCCAGAGTATAGTGGAGTCATTACACCGAACAGCAAATCTAAATCTCTTCCCAAATATTAGTTTGAGAGTCAAAATTTAAAGATACTGTTTTAGTAATTTTTTAAAAAATCTAACATCAAAAAAGAAGGAAAGAAAAATTTCCAAAATTAATATGTTGTAATACTGTCATTTTATTTGTAACCACTAGAAAACTTTTTTCGTGTTAAAAATGGACTTAACTAAGTTAGCCTTTCATATTAAGGGTTAAATATAGATCAAGGCATCACCTTAAGTATCTTTTTTATGTACAAAAAAAAGTAGACCGATTATTTAAAATATAAGAAAGGTGGTAAAGTACCAGTCTCATCTTTAGATTCCCTTCCAGCTCCCCTCCCTCTCACCTACTATCTTCGCCCATTTTAATGCTATATGGGCTTCTAGAGGAAATAGTGGACTGCAGGATCTTGGAAGAGAGAAGAGTGACATATTGGGAGGAGAATGCGATGATCGTCTGAATTAGAAAACTTAGTCGATTAACCCTACGAGGCTGATCTTTCCTGGTAGTTGATGGAAAGCAGTTACATATACAGGGTGGAGATAACAGTTTTATTGTATCCAACTAGCAAATATGAAAAGATTGTCGGTATCGAATGGAGGGAATGGAGCAGCGGGCTGCAGTGTTTATGGGAGGGGCCAGCGAGGACTCAAGCTCATTGATGACGTGCCCCTCACGTGACCAGGAGTCGACGTGTGCAGAAGTCCTTATAGTCCGGGCCCTGTTTCCCAGTGGCAGTTCCTTTTGCAGGGGGAGAAAAGTGCTCTGGATCCTTTCAGACAGTGAAAGGTGAGCACAGACTTCGAAAAGGTGGGGAGGAGGTGGAGAACTGAAACCAAGCGCCGGGTAGGGGCACGCTTTTACTACACTAATGTTTTGCTAAACTCTCTGTTTTGTGCAGCACATTTAGGGCTGTTTTGTCTGAGCTTGAGTGTAAGAAGGATAGCTAATTGAGGGTCCTGAGACCTAAAGATACCGGGAAGTGGAGGAGGAGAAAGGGAAAGTCCAGGGACAGAGAGAAAGGAGGGAGGGAGGGCGGAAAGTGGGGCGGGGGGGGGGGGAGAGGGTGAAAGGGAGGAAGGGAGGGAGAGAGAGAGAGAGAAACAATGTGGGGAAAAAAAACTTGACTATCGGTGGGCACAGGAGGAGGGCGGGGTTGTCACAAAAGGAGGGAGGGAGGATGAGGACTTGGGAAACTTTAAACCAATAAGGCCTGTAATTATAAAAAGGGGCCCTTTGATCCTTAAAGCAGTGTGTTCACCAAGTACTCCTGTCTGTCTGCAGGACTCGGTGTTTTGGGCGCGACAAGATCGAAGTGAGGAGGGACAGTGCAAACCCCTGCATCCGTGCTGGTCAGTGCAAGGGGATAATTGCTTCTGGTCCCTTGGGGAGGTACGGAAAGCGAAGCTGACTCCAAAACACAGCCCGGGGTCTCGGCAGCCTCCGCCCCCTCCGCGTCCAGATTAAGAGCCCGCAGGAGGCCTGTTCCCTGCATGGAGAGGAAATGGGGTGGATGGGGAGGAGGCTGAAGAGCAGGGGAGAAGGTTAGACACCTGACCCTTGCGAGTGAGAGACTGGAGTTAGGGATGGTTAGGAAAAGCACTGTAGGGCGGGAGTTCTAGACACCTGAGGTGCGGGAAGGGTTAATTGTTTTCCGCGCTGCTCCCATTTCAGTGCTGGGAGAGGCTTGTAGCAGGGCCTGCTGGGAAAATGGTGGGCTGGAGCTTGGTGGAGAGAAGATGGAGGCGGAGCCCGAAGAAGCGGGCTGGGAGCTGAAGGAAGGGGGTGGAGTTGGAGGAGTTGTTAGCCTGAGAAACCAGCTTTGTCTAGTTGGAAAACTTTTCCCCGAGACCCAAATATGAAAAGCCAGTAGTTGTGGGAACTAGCTGGGTTAGTAGTCCGTTTTCTTGACAATTGGTCCTCATTTTTTCTCATTTTTCTAGAATTCATTTGTTGAAAAAGAAATAACAACAATACCATGCAAAGGCCTTGTGAAACAAGTGAAGGAAGATCACAGACCATGCCAAAGGCAGAGGAAGACCGTCGTTCTGAAGATGTACCACAGGAGGCACAAGGGAATCCTCAACCTCTAGAAGAAGGTGTAAACCAGGAGGCACAAGGAAACCTGGATGGAGGGCCTGCTCAGCCTAGCCAGGAATTTAAAGAAGATACTCCTGTTAGGCATTTGGACCCTGAAGAAGTGATAAGAGGAGTAGATGAGTTGGAAAGGCTTAGGGAAGAGATAAGAAGAGTAAGAAACAAGTTTGTGATGATGCATTGGAAGCAAAGACATTCTCGCAGCCGTCCTTATCCTGTGTGCTTTAGGCCTTAATTTGTTTGTGTGTGGTCTGATATTGAAACCTGGCTGCTTTCTTTATGTTCGCATTCTTTGATTTATCTTTGACTTTCATTTTACTTTTAATTACCTGATGGTATTTTGTTTTAAATAGTTTTTATGTTACAAGCATCTCATTGGATTTTGGATTTTGACCCATTTCCCAGGCTGATTTTGTTTCATATATATGCATGGACATCTCTATTCCATATTGTATAGTAAAATCTAATAGGTTACAATGCAGCATATTTTGTGTCCACATACATATGCAAGATAAAATCCCAAATTGTGTGCATGTTTGTGTGTGCATGAACACGTACATACATGCACACACACACACATATATAGCTCAGAAACTTAACCATGCTTATTTCTGTGTGATGTGAAGTTTTTGTTTTGCTTTTTGCTTATGTGTGTTTTTTAATGAACACATGTGTCATGCACACAAAGAATGGAGATTTTTTTTTATAAGCAAGAGTTAAAAATGAATTTGCAACCAGCTTGTAAAGGCAATGGGGAAACTAAACTCTTGATGAAAGAACTATTAAAAAGAAGTATAAACCTCAAATTACCTCTGGATCTCTTAGCCCGAGGAATAAAACTGGCAATCATTACATATAACTTGCTTAATACGCAGTCTTTTCATGTGAAAATAATTTACCTCACTGGAATGTTGTGAGGAAGAAATCATACTGTGACTGAGCTATACTTGGTAGGCCATTGTACCACCTGTGTATATAGTTTCTTTGTTTTGGCCAGTCCTGGGGCTTTAATTCAGGGCCTGAGTGCTGTCCCTGAGCTTCTTTTGCTCAAGGCTAGCTAGCACTCTACCACTTGAGCCATAGCACCACTTCCAGCTTTTTCTGTTTATGTAGTGCTGAGGAATCAAACCCAGGGCTTGATGCATGTTAGCAAGCACTCTTCAGCTAAGACACATTCTCAGACCCCCACCTGTGTACATAGAAGTCCAATATGCTGTAGACTTTTAACTGTCAGTTAAAGAACTATCAGTTATTTATTTGAGGGAGGACCTGATGCTCGGGAGCAAGTGCAGTAGGCCGAGGTGGGGGCTTCTGTGCCAGTCTTTTGCTGTTGATCCCCAGCCTTGTCTCCTCTTGAGTCTTGCCAGGCCAGCTGACCACAGCTGCCTCTCCTGTTTGGTCCTGTTTTCCTCTGTCTCCCATCACCACTGCGGCTAGTATACTTGGGGCCTTGAGTAGGGAAACCTCATTGTGTTTTCTGGAAGCTCTGGTGGGTTAAACTCCCATGGTCTTAAGCCATACGTGGCTTTATAGTAACACTTAACAGGTGAAAGACTGTTCTTGTATTGCTGGTACCACAAAGTCTTACACAATTCTTAGTTAAATAGTCCCTTCTGTTTTCCATCATAGAACCCTTCATTACCATAGGGTCTGATGTGATGAGTGCATTTGGAAATTGCACTTGTGTCTCAACGGAACACATGTTGCTACATTTTCTAGTCGCTGCTCTTGAGTCTAAGGATTACTTAAGATTATCTTCTTTTGTGATGATCTCTCCCTGAAAGCTGCTGGCATATCTGTTCTACTAGTTCAGGACACTGAACTGTGTAGTGATGATGGGAACACATCTAAGGGAACCACGTTCAGCTTTTCATTCCTCCTCCCTCAACCATAAACGTAGGCTAAATGCTCTTTGTGTGTATGTGTACCTGTGTGTTTGTGTGTGCAAAACAGCTCCCTCCCTCCATTCCATTCCCTGTTAAAATGTAGGAAAACCCAGAAAAAAATTCAAAGGTAAAGAACAAAGGTAAATGTACCTGAATGTAGAAGGGTTTGTATGTGAATGTTAGAGATTATATTCCCTTCTAGAACAAGGATGACCTTTTCCTTCTACATCTTCTTCATAACTAATGGGTATTTAACTGACATACCATGTCAGTATTTAGTTGATTTTAGTGATTATTACTATGGAACCATATTGTTACTAAAGACTGACTAGAACTTTTCAAATGGTTGCTGAATACTCTTTTATAAGGCTTATTTTTCTAGAGTTAGGACACCCAATTCCAAAAAGAAGAATGGCAAAGTGTTTTGTATCATTCCCTGTACCAGTCATCTTTGGAGCATATTGAAAACACTAGTATCTGGGTGCCACCTATGACCTGCTTGATTTCCCACTCTGGAGATGAGCTATAAAAATAGCTAAGAAACTCCTTCAGCTCATTATGGCACACCCTTACTGACTAAAGCATGAGGACCACCATATACAACGTGCTTTCCAATATTATAAATGAGGGGCAGAAAACATTGGTGAATGCTTACTGAAATTGAGGAAGTAAAAGGCATGTATATTTTACATGCCTTTACATGCATATTTTAAATTTATTTTTGTTGTTTTTATTAAGGAGTTATACAAAGGAGTTACAATTCTATAAGTAAGGTAATGATGTGCAAGCATATTTTAAGTGTTGAATTTTTTTTTGCTTGTTTTGTTTTTTGCCAATCCTGGGGCTTGGACTCAGGGCCTGAGCACTGTCCCTGACTTCTTTTTGCTCAAGGCTAGCACTCTGCCACTTGAGCCACAGTGCCACTTCTGGCTTTTTTCTATGTATGTGGTACTGAGGATTCAAACCCAGGGTTTCATTTACACTAGGTGAGCACTCTACCACTAGGCCATATTCCCAGCCCCTTAAGTGTTGATTTTTAAAGGGAAATATTGGAAGTTCTATGCATAAAAACTGAAGAATTCATGTTAAGAAAGAAGCACAAGGCAAAAAAAACAATGGAGGGGATATAAAAGGCATTTTTATTTCTACTCACATTTTTAAATTAACATCAAGTTGTAGCAAGTAGGTTTCATTTCAACATGTCCCTAGATGCATCAATGTACCTTGATCAGACTCACCTATCTGTAATTTTCCCTCGCATCTCTCCTCCTGCCTTACCAAGCCAATCTCAATAAGCATCACCATTCCATTTTCACATATGTACAAAAAGTATTTGGACCATATTCACCTGCATTCACTGTGTCCACTCACCCTCTCCCCTCCGGTAGTCTTCACAACCTGACAGTACCCTGTTTTACATTTCTTATGTATTTTTGGGTATATGTTAATTGTCCAAATAGGTTTCATTGTGCCAAATATATTCATACACAATACTTCAGTGAGATTGGCTCCTTCACTTACTCTCACTTTCTCTGTCATCACTACCCTCTGTTACTCAGCAGCTTTCAGTGAGTTTTGTTAGGCCATCTTCATACAGAAATGCAATATTTTTCTATATTAGTCCTCATTTAACATTCTCTTCTTTAATTCCTTCAAACAGCCTCACAATAAAATGGAGTTGCTATTTTTTTTTGCCAGTTCTGGGGCTTGAACTCAGGACCTGGGCACTTTACTTGAGCTTTTGTGCTCAAGGATAGAGCTCTACCACCTAAGTCACAGCTCCACTTCTGGCTTTTTGGTGTTTAATTGGAGATAAAAGTCTTATGGACTTTTCTTCCTGGGTTGAACCTTGATCTTCAAATCTTTGCCTTCTGAATAGCTAGGATTACTGGTGTAAGCCAACAACACTCAGCAAAATGAATTGTTCTTAACACTTTGCTGAGACATTCAGTCCCTTCTTCCAAATGAGTAAAATATATCAGAAATAAATTATAAATGCTCTTGGTGTTATCTCAGGTAATACTCATCTTTGTGTCCTTGATTGTTATTTTGCTTTGTTTTGTTTTCCCAGTGTGCTACCATTCTGGCAGCTCCCTGTCTCCAGGCCATTCCTCAAGATTGTGGCAGTCTCATGGATGAAATTGCAGCTGGCATGAGATAGTGTTCCAGGGTCTCATTGTCCTGGTTTTACAAAAAAAGCTAAATTCACCCCTATGCACTCAGAAGGGGACTCAGGAAATGTGTGCAAATGCTCACCAAACCATACTCCTCTCACTTGGGCCTTTGGGCATTGGAGACACTAGATCTGCCAAGGGCTGACTGCTCCTCTGGTGTGGACAGATTAACCAGGGATAGTAAGGTCTGCCCCCATTATAAGTCAAAACACATTGCCTTTCCCTCCATTTCTTTTTCTATTCTGCAGATAGTTCATAGACAAGAAATAAAGCTCCAGAACTTCCTCCCTGAGAACATTAGCTGGAATGTGAACATGCTAATGTGTGCACTCAGTCTGACCAGCTCACCTGGAGTTGAAGCAGAAGGGGCTGACTCTTCCCTTCAGAGCCCAGTGAAGTAACTTTCAAAAATTATGTTAGCTGAGGGGGCTGGGGATATAGCTTAGTGGCAAGAGTGCCTGCCTCGGATACACGAGGCCCTAGGTTCGATTCCCCAGCACCACATATACAGAAAACGGCCAGAAGCGGCGCTGTGGCTCAAGTGGCGGAGTGCTAGCCTTGAGCGGGAAGAAGCCAGGGACAGTGCTCAGGCCCTGAGTCCAAGGCCCAGGACTGGCCAAAAAAAAAAAAAAAAAAAAAAATTATGTTAGCTGGGTGCAAAGTGGCTTAGTGGTAGAGTGCTTTTCTAACATGAATGAAACCCTGGGTTCGATTTCTCAGCACCACATACACAGAAAAAGCCAGAATTGGCACTGTGGCTCAAGTAGTAGAGTGCAAGCCTGGAGCAAAAGAAGCTCAGGGACAGTGCTCAGGTCCAGAGTTCAAGCCCCAGGACTGGCCAAAAAGAAATGATGTTAGCCAGCAGACAGGAATTTACCAATCCCTATTGCACTTACCTTGATGAGACTCCAAAAATGGCAGAGATGATTTAGCTCTATGTTTGTCTGATGTAGGGCATCTCATGTCAGAGTCAACCCAATCTAGAATGAGAAGAGATGTCAGGTAAAGGGACCTTACAAAGGTATGTGGTCCTACAAATCAGTAGAAAAGAGATGTTACCTCTTGTTTGAACAGCCTCATGCACTTTAAACCCAAAACTTGCTTGACTTGCAGACCAAACCAGTCAGATTGTGAATTGGGTGTAAAGATAAAGGATTAGTAGTAGAGAAGACAATGCAATGAAACCTATTCTTCAAATTTATCATGAGGAAACACTATCACATTTCTGACACACTAAATGATTGTTTGGGAAATAAGAAGGAGATAAAATGCAAATGTTTGAGCTCAGGATCACAAAAAAGTATTCATATAGGGATATACTTAGAGCCATATAAACCTGGGTACCAGGCTGGGTTATTTTCTCTATGAGTTTGTGACTTCCTCTAAAGTGATTACCTTCTTAATTGGAGGATACTCGCTTTCTTTGAAACCAGGATATCATGTATAGAGTCCTGGTATATTCTTTTTTTTTTTTTTTTTTTTTTTTTTTTTTTTTTTTGCCAGTCCTGGGCCTTGGACTCAGGGCCTGAGCACTGTCCCTGGCCTCTTTTTGCTCAAGGCTAGCACTCTGCCACTTGAGCCACAGCGCCACTTCTGGCCATTTTCTATATATGTGGAGCTGGGGAATTGAACCCTGGGCTTCATGTATTCAAGCACTCTTGCCACTAAGCCATATTCCCGGCCCAGATATAAGATTCTTAAGTCAAAAAAATTTCCTCTTGGGCTGGGAATGTGGCTTAGTCATAGAGTGCTTGCTTAGCATGCACAAGGCCCTGGGTTCAATTCCTCAGCACCATATAAACAGAAAAAGCCAGAAGTGACACTGTAGCTCAAGAGATAGAGTGCTAGCCTCAAGGAAAAAGAAGCCAGGGACCGTGCTCAGGCCCTGAATCCTAGCCCCAGGACTGGCCAAAAAACATTTCCGCTCTACCATCACCATTGCTGTTATCATCATGTCGTCATCATCATCATCACCATTGGTGGTTAGTGTTGACTGAATACTTTCATGGGTTCGCATTGGGAAAATAATGTTAATTTTTGAATGCTCATAAATGAAGTCTTAAGAACTCATCATCTTTAAGAGTGGACCCAGTATTATGGTAAAACATTGCTTAGTACTGAATTTTCTGCTTATAATCATTGTGAAGACAAACATGCTAGTTCATACCTGTAGTCCTAACTACTTGGAAGGCTCTGAAGATTATGGTTTAGGAGCAGCCTGGATAAAAAAAATTGTGAGATTTCTTCTCAAGCCATAGCTGAGCATGGTGCTGCACACCTGTCATCCCCGAACTGGGGGAAACTAAAATCAGGATTGCAGTTTGAGACGGGTCTAAGTAAAACACAAAAGAAAGTTTGAACAACTCCATGTCAGTGGAAGAAGCTGAATGTAGTGACATGTCCCTGTCATCCCAGCTATGATGGGCAGCATGAAATAGGAGGATTGTGGTCCAGATGTGGACCTGGGCTAAAAACAAGACCCTATCTCAAAATAGCCTATGCAAAAAGGGTTGGAGAAGTGATTTATTGGTAAAGAGCCTTCCTAGAAGGCTCTTAGCTCAAGCCTCAGTACGGCCCCTCACCAAAGTATGTGAGGTCAAATTGGTTTATTCATGTAGAGAATGACTGTATTCATATATAAAATGAGACTGACTTGTGGAAAGTAAATACAGGTCATGGTATGAAATGCCAGGGTTATTGCAGGCCTTCAGGGAGTGTTAGATTGGCCTTGCATAAAATAAGCAATTTCTACACAAACTAATAGAATAGCTGCCATTCTTTGGAAATTTTAAAAGGAATAACTTTAGAGTTATATGTATATTTACATTATATATGTGGTTTGGAGCTGTTTCTATATTGCAGAAAGAAGAAAGAAAAATTTCATAATTTCATTTCATTTAGTTCCGTCAGAAAATTTGAAATCAGGAAGAAAACCTTAGCTTTATGAATTGCAAATATTAGAAATATACTATCAGTTCAAGAAGCTATTTCTTACATATGACATACTGTTTTATGAAAAGGCCTACTGGGATCCTCACACACTCAAATTAAGAATAAATACATAAATGAATGTTTCCAGATTATACTATTACTAAAATTTATAACGTATTCATTAACCTCTGTATTTTTAAATTTTTAATAAATATATTTATATTATAAAAATGAAAGCACTATTCATGATAGCCAAGTTATGAAAACATCCCAGATGCTCTCTAATGGATGAATTAATCAAGAAATATACACATATATATACACATATATATGAATTTTACTTATGCATAAGGAGGAATATTACATCATTTTCAAAGAAATGTATGTATCCCAAAAATATGTTATGTGAAGTAAGTCAGGTTCAGAGGCAAAGGATGTATACTTCCACATATGAGAAAATGTGGAATTTAGATCAAATTTATACATATATATGTAAACATATATAGGATCATATACATACATATACAAACGTATTAAATAATGTATATTCAGGGGACGATTCCAATGGTGTAGCTCATTTGAACAGCTAATTTACAGTCTAACAAAATTAATACCATGAAGCTGGAAGTTGGGGTGTCAGGGAGGATGAAGTCTGGGGGAGGGGGATAAACAAAAGAAGGGAGGAAGGGTGGGCAAAGGCAGTCACAATATTCAATGTACATATATGAAAAGGGAACTAAGAAAAAGTGGGAGAAAGATGAGGGAGAATGATGGAAAGGGTGACATTATATTCATAAACAGACACGAATTGAACTCTCTGTACAACTACTTAAATAAAAAATAAGACAGTATAATATTAACTCTCTTGTCTCTTTAGCTTCTATAAGGACTATTATCCCAATTCCTCATTTGTTTCCTTTTCCTTCTCACTTGTGACAGGAATCTAGGGCAAGTGCTGGACCTCTTTTCTAAGTTCTCCTGATGGCAAGCTTCTCTGTTACTTTCTTGTAACTGGACTTCAACTAAACTTATGCTGTAGTTCTGTTTTTGGCCACACGGTGGCAGTTCATAGCTACTTTTAAAGTATTTTCCAATAAAGGCTCATTCATTTCTCAAAAAATAAATAAACATGACTTTCGCAGCACATTATGAGGTGCTTGGGGTGATTGTGGTGGTGGAGGGGAGTATATCTCAGTGGAGAGCACCTGCCTAATCATACATAAGAACCTGGTTTCCATCTTCAGCACTGCAAAAAATTTTTAAACGAAAGTTATGACATTGATTCTTAATTATACTTAAGACAGGTGGAAAAATACTAGAAGAGTATGAATGTTTTCTAGACTCCCAAACTCACATTTCATTTGTTTACCCATCAAATGAATATTTACCAGAGGCAATTATAGCTAGACAGTGCTAGTCAAATGATATCAAGTTTCAAAAACTGATTTTTCTATCCCAAACTTTTCTTCAACTGGCTGGAATTTGGATCAAGATGAATTGTCATTCAATCATATGAGAACAACTCTGCATGGGCGCATAGTTATCATTTTAGCTGATCTATTCCTTAAGCCTAGTGATTCACTATGTAAAATGTTACACAAACAAATAAGGAAAGCACAGATTTTAGAGCCATAGTATTTACTTAGTTCAGAATGCTTTTCATTGGTCAACAGAATTCTTAGTAACCTAGGAAACATATAAATAGCATCAAGTTTCCAATATAAAATATATTTCATTAGGAAGGGTTGCTAGTCAAAATTTCCATCATCCAATTTGATAAATATTGATATAGAAGATATCTTCTATATCAATATTAACAACCTTGGTCTTTGGTTAAGTCATAAGACATAGCAGCGTACAAAACAAAAGGGTGTTTTGTTTGTTTTTGTGCCAGTACTGAGAATGGAATTTAGGCTTTGTGCTCTCAATTGTTCTGCTCAGGTACACAGTTCCATCACTTGAATTATGACTCCACTTCCCAAAACAAAGTTTCTGTCTTTATGATGCTGATATTATGATTTACATTCTTTAAAAGTTGTGGTTAAAATTTACAAAGAGGGAAATTTGCAGATCAAGTGTGCAGTTGAGCATAATATAAAGTGCAAAATAGAGCATTTCCATCTCTGCAGTAAGTGCTCTCTCTTTTCAACCACTTTCCTGCTCATAACCACTCTTCTTAGTTCTATGCATTTACATTACCTTCATCTGTTACAGAACTTCAGCTAAGCATGTGGTAGTGCACAAATTTAATCGTAGCACTAAACCAGAGACAGAGGGATTGCATGTTCCAGGCCAACATAGCAGTTTCCAGGACATTTTGGATTCTTAAGTGAGAGGTTGTCTGGAAAAGACATAACATAGAGGAAAAATATTCATTTTGGTGGAACTATGGATAATCATGCTAAGCAATATAATCTAGACTCATATATGAAAACTAGAAAAAAATAAGGCTGAGTTCGGGAGCTCATACTGTAATTTCAGCTACTCAGGAGGTGGAGATGGACAGGATCATGGTTTTTGAGTCACTCCAGGCAACAGAAAATTAGCAAGATCCCCATCTTAACTAGTTGAATGTGGTAGCACATACTGTAATCTCAGTTATGTGGGAGGCATAGATAGGAGGATCATGGTCTGAGACTGGCCTGAGCAAAAGTGATGAGAACTTATCTGGAAAACAACTAAGGAAAAAAGACCCTTTGATTGCTGAAATTATTGTGAGCACTACCATGTCCAACTATAAAATAGAATCTAAAAAGCAGTATAATGAGTGAAAGAGAGTAGATACAAAAGATTACAGGACATATCATACATTGCATTTACCTGAAATTCTGTAAAGAAAAGGTAATATCTCATAACTAATATAACAGATAAAGGTACTATCCGGCAATTCTTTATTCTTTTAAAGTTATCATTGTGTTATATTTCATAGTGTGACTGCAGAACCATTTGTTTATACATTTAGATATTGTCATACATATCTATGATTATGGATATATATTAGTATCTATATATAGATAACACTTATATATCTACATTATTATCTGTGAAGATATGAATTGTACATATTTTTGTTTAATTTGTGGAAGAATTTTTACCTCAAACTGAGGTCATCCTGCCTCAGTCTTGAAAGGAAGAATAGATAGATAGATAGATAGATAGATAGATAGATAGATACAGATATATAGATACAAAGATATATGTGATCCTACATTGGCTAATGAGTGTCAGGACAATATAAAGTAGGTAAAGTCTTGAGATTGCAGGATAGTCTATAGAAAGAAAGTTTTCTTTGGTCAGGTTTTAGGTTTATTTTTTGGCTTCTTCTTTGGTTGATTCTAAAGGCAAACTTAAGCCTGCTAAGTAATCTTGGGAACACAGGAAAGAAATGTGGAATGGAATTATCTTTGTTGATTTAGCTTGTAGTAGTGAGTTAAAAAGACCTTATCTCTATCTTCCTACCTTTCTCTGGATAGTAACTTCATTTAGGACTTTTAAGGACTTTCTGTTATCAGTTGTGGAAGAACTTGGTGTGAAAAGACATTGGATCAGCTGCTTAGAAGCTGAAAGAGCATCTAAGAGTCATAGAAATTTCCGGTTCATTCAACTACTATCTAATGTGAATGAAAACAGAAATTAAGATTTTCAGAAAAAGTCTTCAGAGACTGGCCTAGGAGATACAAAAGACATTTAGGTGGAAAGGTCCAAAATAAGTTGGACAAAATACTTGGCACAGGGAAGGCCCTGAGTTCAATCCCCAGCACATTCCCAAAAATAACATGGAGTTTAAAAGAGATATTTACTGTAGATATGAATTTCAGAGTCAATGTGTATATGGAATTTAAAGTCATAGTTTCATTAGAATATTGTGGAAGGATTAATAATGTCTTCTCAAGATATCTAAATCCTGGAATAAGTGAATATTTAACCTACATGGTAAAGTGGGACTCTGAAGATATGATTATGATGGATCTTGAAATGAACATACTATCGAGGTGGGCTCTAAATGTAATTACAAATGTTTTTCTGAGGAAGGTAAAGGGAGATTTCATGTTAGAGGACAAAAACAAGATGAAAAGAGAAACAAAAATGGTAAGGCTAGAAACACTAGCTAAGAAATGACGGGAAAGCTGAAAGAAGAACAAATGCCCTCTTCCCTGAAGCCTCTGGAAGGAACAAGCCCTGTCAACATGTTGAGTTTAGCTTTGCCAAACTCAATTCAGAGTTCTGGAGCCCAGAACTGTAAAATGATAACTATATTCTAAGTTAATAAGCTTATAATCATTTTTAGAATAGCAACAGAAAGTGAATACAAACAGATAAAGAACAGATCTGGGAAAGAACTCTGAAGAATACCAATATTTCAATACAAAATAAAATACTATCCGTGATCACTAATGATCATGTCAAACAGATGAACTTCAGCTTTAAAATTACTACCTATGTGACTGGTGGCAAGTTATTTAAACTATTTGGAGTGTTTGTGGTGGTATTTTTGTTTATTTTGAGACAGGGTTTTACTCTAACAGCTCAGATTCGCCTTGAGTGCACAATCCTCTTACCTTACCCTCCCAAACTGCAAGATTACAGATGTGAGCCCCCATACCTAACTCACATCTGGGTTTTTCTATGGATAAAACTACTGTTACAGTAGCACATAACTCAAAGGACTTCCTAGGGTTAAAGCTACTATTAAAACTAGTGCACTCGGTCCATAGCAAGTACTACATAAACGGGACTTTTGAGATATACATGTGTTAGAATGATTTGCAAATGAACAAATGTTTTTAAACCAACATTCAATGCTATTCTTTCCAAATAGTTACTTTGGATTGTCCAGCTCAATTAAGTAGTGCCAAACACTACAAGAAAATGGTAGGGTTCAAAAAATGATACCCTAAAATAACGGCCTCAGAATCAGTTGCTTTCTTCTATCCTGCCTTGTGCTTCGTTTTTGTTTGGTTTTGGTTTTTTGCCAGTCCTGGGGCTTGAACTCAGGGCCTGAACACTGTCCCTGGCTTCTTTTTGCTCAAGGCTAGCACTCTGCCACTTGAACCACAGTGTCACTTACATCATTTTTCTATATATGTGGTGCTGAGGAATCTAACCCAGGGCTTCATGTATATGAGGCGAACACTTTACCATTAGGCCATATTCCCAGCCCCTTGTGCTTCATTTTCTATCCCTAAAGCAAGGCAGAAAAACTGGAACTTTCCTTCTGTAAGGCAGGTCATAGAATTCAGAATCTTTTTTATTCAAAGCAAAAATATTAGAAGCTTAAAATATTACTCATCCTCCCTTGCCTTTCTGTCCTGCAGCTAGCCATAAAGATTCTGACCTCTCTTGTCTGATAGTAGATCATAAGATATTCACTTCATAAAGGTTCCATCCTCCTAAGGAATGCTGTAGAGACTACCCAAGAAAGAATGTGAACAGATAGATCTTTCCACATTTCCCTAGTATATCATGACATTTTTGTCCAATCATACCTTTACACAATTCTCCTTGCACCATTGAACCTAAGCATAAAATGCATAGTTCATTTTGGCTCTTTGCTGAAGGCTCAATCTGAAGGCTCCCACATCATGTAAAACTAAGATCCAATACAATTTTTACGTTTTCCTCTTGTTAATCTTCCATTTGTTACAAGAGTGTTAAAAGAATAATCTTTCATGATAGGTAAGGGAAGAGGTTACCCCTTTTCTTCCCTTGAAAGACCTAGGACCAAAGCCTGAACTGTTTGTTTAGCATGTTTCTATCGGATATGTGTGTGTGTGTGTGTGTGTGTGTGTGTGTGTGTGTGTGCGAGAGAGAGAGAGTGTGTGTTGCACATATATTTCTGGGACAAAATATGCCATAATGCACTTTGTTGAGGGTTTGCAACAATGAAATAATGTTTTATTATGTTAAAAATTACTTAATGACTATAACAACAATGTCACATTTCCTATTAAGATCTCTCTCCTTTCACATCTCATTTTTTTTTTACCTGTTGGCTCATGGCTGTAATCCTAGCTACTGAGGAGGCTGAGATTTGAGGATCACAGTTCAAAGCCGGCCTGGGCAGGAAGGTCTGTGAGGCTTGTTGCCTGCAATCAACCACCAAAAAGCCAAAAGAGGAGCTGTGGTTCAAGTGATAGACTGCTAGCTAGACTCAGGACTAGCAAACTTTGTTTTCAGCACTGAGAATTAAGCCCAGGACCTCACACATGCTCAGCAACTGTTCTTCCAGTGAGCTGCATGCCCAACCCTCCTTAGAATTTTCAGGTAGCATTCATATTGAAGTGCTGGCCTGCTTACAATATGAATAAGAAATTACTTCTTCCTGAGAACGTAAATTCAAACTGGTTTTCAAGTCCTTTCCTTCTTTCTAAAGTTTCTAATTTACAATGTATAATGGCCAGAAATGTGAAAGGAGTGTTGTTAAAGATGAATCTGAAGCTAAAGGAAAAGACCTTAAAAACACAATAACCCTTTTCTCCTCTCAAATAAAAATAACGTTCTTGCTTTTTAACAATGAGGGCCATTTCTAGTTTTCAGAGACCACCTGTGTTACTTGGCTTATGATCTTCTTTCTCCATTTTCAAAATGTGCAATGGCTGGTCATGTCCTTTCCTCATTTTGAGTTTCTTATCCTTTTTCCATATAATCTATTTGGAAAAAATTCTGGATTTTATGGATTAGATTGGGTCCACCTGGATAATCCAGGAAAATCTCATATCAAGGTTTAAAATTTTAATCAGATCAGCACAAAGCCCCTTTTGCCATGCAATGTAACATACTCATGGAATCCAAGAATTAGATATGGATTTTGAGGATCATTATTCTGCTGTCACATCTTCTATTTTCCTGAAAAAAATATGCACAACAAGTGGTACTATTTCTTTTTCAAATGTTTGGTAAACTTTTACAGTGAAATAATTAGGGTCTAAAGGCTTGTGTGGGGAGTTTTTAACTGTGAACACGATTATTCAAATGCGTATCAAGCTATTTAGATTATTTCTCCAGGATGTTTTTAAATCTAACAGAATCAATCAATCTAACTTTGAGTTGATTGTTTCTTTAAATTTTTTTATCATATCTGTTTCACTACATCTAAGTGAAATTTTAATTTCAGTTGTTAAAAATTTCAGATCTAATTTTCCCTAGGTCTTTTTTATATTTTCTATAGTTGTTGATAATTTTAAGATTTTTTTTCAGAGTGATGGTACTTTTGAGATAATTTTAAGATTTTTTTTCAGAGTGATGGTACTTTTGAGCATTTCAAAGTAGCTGCTTTAAATTTAGTCCTATTTCTAGTATTTGTGTCATCTCATCGGCACTGTTGAGTGCTTTTCTTCATATTTTTAGAGATTTTTACAACTCTCTTATGTAGAGTAATATTGGCTTTTATAGTTAACATTTTAAACATTATGTTATGAAATTCTAGGTCTTATTTAAATCTCCCAGTTTAGTAGCACTTTACATTCTGATCAGAAGATCAGAAGTACATCTGTGGTTTAATTTACTATTTAGAGACCTCTGATAGCTTCAGTGCATCTTCTGTCTGGTTTTTCATAGCAGAAAATGTTGGAACATGTGTACTCTACCTTGTCTGGAACTAGAACTACAATAGTTCATGTTTATTCTTACTTGTTATTTAGAGAAAATAAAAACTTACAGAAAAAATACAAAGATGGTACAAAGATTTTTTTGGGATGCAGTTGCCAGCCTGATGCTCCACACAATCTATAGGAGGAAGAATTTTAATGTAGCTCCAACAGCGATTACTTCCTTTAGTTACTCCTACCATTGTGTTAAATTGCATGGCAAAAGAGAGATTATTTGGGAAGGTTAAATCTAATTATATGAGCTTTTAAAAAGGGGAATGTTCTGTCTGACTTATGGAAGAAAGAAGACAGAAGTTTAAAGCATGATCAGGCTTGGCTAAATCATCCCTATTGATCTTGAAGATGGAAGGCGGCACATGTAAGGACTAGGGAGAAACTGGGAACTCCAGAGCCACCTCCTCAGCAAATAAAGACATCATCAGTCCTACAAAGCAACCTTACTGAGTTTGAAAGATGATGCTTCATCTGGTGTTCTACATAATAGCCCAGGAAAGTCAATGCCTTGATCTTAGTCTTGTTGACAATCTAAAAGAAAGCTCCTGTAAAGCCCATCCAAAATATTGAGCTACAAAACTGGGAGCTAATGGACAGTTGTTGTCAACTGTTAAGTTTGTGATAATTGGTCAGAAAATGAATAAGTAGAAAAAATTCAATTTCAAACTTCTGTAGTATATAAAGCCCACTAACACAGATATTTTCCTACATATGTACAATGATCAAGATCAGAAAATTAACACTGACACATTAGTGCCATCTAAACATAGCAGTCATGTATCTTAACTTTCAGTGCAGACTCTATCATATCTATCTCTCTTTTTCATTGGTATGTCAGTATTGAGATTTTAGCTCAGGGTCATTAACTCTTGCTCAGCTTTGTTTTTCTCATAGCTAGTGATCTACCACTTGAACCATGGCTTCAGCTCCATGTTTATTTGTTAATTAGAGATTAAAAACCCCAACAGATTTCTCTGCCTGGGCTGGCTTCCAACCTCCATTCTCAGATCTCAGCTTTCTGAGTAGCTAGGATTATATATATGAACCACCAGGATCTAGCTTCTTTATTAATTGGGGGCAGGTGTGTACTAGAATTTGGACTTAGTACCTCACAACTATACTAGGCAAGTACTCTATGTCTTGAGCCATGCCCTCAGTACTTTTGCTGTAATTATTTTTCAGATAGAATCTAGAGTTTCACATTTTTGCCTAGACAGGCTTTGGACCACCAGCTTAGCTAGATTACAGGCATTTATCAAGCCATTTCACATTTTTTGGTCTGAGCTAGCTTCAAACTGAAATCTTTCTGTCTCTGTTGTCCCATATAGCTGAGATCCCTAGTGTGTACCACTATACCTGACACTATCCTGTCTTTCTTTGACTTTTATCACCATATAGTTCAGTTGTTTCCCATAATACCCTTTAACAATAATTTGCCTGATATGGACTCATTATAATCTTTGACAGGAATATCACAGAAACGATGTTCTAGTACCCTCTCTATAGTTTATCAAATGGCATGAAATAGTAAATTTGTCCCATTGCTTACATCCTTTATGACCATATGTTTAATGTGGTGAATTCTGGGCCATATTACAATTCTTTCCCTTGTAATTATTATATGGGAATGTGTTTTGAAGTTATTCCAATGTTTATTGTGAGTTTTGAATTTATTTATGCAGACACTGACATATTTTTCCTTTCCAACTCAATGGGTTTGAAGCTCATATTGTCCCTTATTATTTTGTAGGAATCTCGTCAAGCTTGTTTCCATGTCCTTCTGATATGTCTCCAGGACTTTTCAGAATTTTGCTTTCTGGAACAGCAAGATATTCCAGGCCTATTATTTTCTTTTCTTGTCCTATCCATGCAACCAGCTATTTCCCAAAGATTCCCTGGTCCTTCTATTGAATAAAGGAATTTAGGATACAAATTATAGACACTACTGTTGCAGAGTGTTGGAGCTTCCAGGCCCTCTCAGTAAAAACAAAAAAGTAAAAACAAAAGTATCTATGAAATGAAATGAATTTCATATTCCATCCCACAAATTATAAGTATTCAGATATTCTGAAATTCAAAGAAATCCCAAATCCAAAACACTTCTGGTATCAAACATTTTGGATACAGGATACTGAAACTGGACACAGACACACAGGTACTGAGGTATGCATATGTTCACACTTCTACATTTGTATGGCTATATCTCTACTATTGAAAGCCATGAATTCACACTGAGAACTTGACACTTATAACACTACAGAGTTTATTCTAACATTTTCCTTTCCATATTTGTAACTTCTTCTCTAACAGTGAGAGACTTGGAACTCATTACCTTTAATTTAGCACCTTGCTTGATCAAAGTCCTTCTTTATACATAAGCAATCATCCATTTGCTGTGCTCCTTGTTTCCTTTTTGGATTTTATTATTTCATTCTGCTCAATCCAACTGGCATGCCAAAACTTTAGTTATAAATTTGGACAAAAATTAGAAGTGTGTCTTCCGGGCAATGGAGAGTGAAGAGAGACAACCAGTCTACCTTTCAAGTTCCCTTCAGGCACATTGTTATGGATCTTCAAAGAAGGAATGTAACCACATGTGGGCGAGAAGCTAATTTGGTTGATAATGAAGGCCTAATATGGGTTGAAAGTATGGGTAATCTGAGTCAGAGTTCCACTTTCCTCATTCCTCAACTTGGATTCCTTTCTCCTAGATCTTCATACTGTTTTCTCCAGCTCTAACACACAATATATGAGACTAAGCCAATTAGAAACAATCCATCCCATTCCTGTCATTGATACAAACAGCCCTCAACCCCTCCCCCCTTTTAAAAAAAAGGCCAAAATGCTCCTTTCCCCTTATCAATATGTGAATGTGTGTGTGCACATGTGCATGTGTGTGTGTGTGTGTGTGTGTGTATCTCACAAAAAAGTTAGGTACTAGGGTAGCAGGCAGGTAGCCACTTTCATCTCAGTTTTAGGGCTTAATTAGTGGGTCTCCCAAAATTGCAAATGATTGGAAGGAGTTATTTGTTGATTGGCTCACATATATACCTTCTTTATTTCTAGAGGTAGAAGTAGAAGCAACCTTGGCATAATTTTTAAGGGATGTGCTTTGTTTTGCTTTGCTTTTAGCAGAGGGTATCCTTAAGTAGGTATGAAGGTGGGGGTTCTGTGTGTGATCAACAGCTACTTTTTTTTTTTACCAGTTTCATAATGCATAAGGTATTTTTACCTTTAAATTTAATTTAAAGCTAACACTGTTTATATGTTTAGGTTTGATAATATAGTTATACAGTTCAGTCATCAACAGAATTATCTATTTGTTTGCCTTGTCTTTATCCTTTCTCTTGCTGACCAATTCTGTTCTAACATCATCCGATGGGGAAGGGCAAAGTAGCCGTCTTTATCAGAGGAGGGGAAAGAACTGTACCTGTCTGAACAAGGTAAGAAAAGCATCCATGCTGACGAGTGGCTTCTTATAAGGAGTCGGAGAATAAGAATTGTGAGAAGGGCCCCCGAGGTACAGAGAATAGCCAAGTGAGGTGGAGTTCTATATGGTTGAAGAGGATGTCTGTATGGAGGTAGTGTGTGACAAATGGGATCAGGATTCTGTAGTCTGAGCAGGTTAATATATGAAGAAGGCATGTGTATGGTGGTAGTGGTGTAGGGGAAGAATGAGTCTGGAGTATTAGGCCTCAACCAATGCAGGCTGATAAGGCGGATTAAGGAACAGTGACTATAATTCACAATTAGGAAGAGGACTCCAAGATGAGGAATGGGCAAAGTGGAATTCTGACTCAGAGTCCAAAGTATGGACTTTCAACCTGTAATTGGTCTTCCTTATCATCCAACTTACTTTCTCGCCCACATGTGGGTACATTCCTGCTTTGAAGATCCATAACAATGTGCCTAAGGTAACTTGCAAGGTAGACTGGCTGCCCTTCTTCCCTCTCCATTGCCCTGAAGACATACTTCTCAATTTTGTTCATGCAACTTTGTTATGAAAGTTGGATTTAGCAGAGTGAAATAATAAAATCAAATAACTTACACAAGGCAGACATTTTAACTTTTATATTGTTTGTTATAATGGGAAATAAAACCTTATTTATTTCAGCCTCATTTTTTGGTTCAGAACTCAAGATGGTTGGTAAAAGTGACCTTTGTTATGAAAGTAAATGATAGTAAAGTGATAGCAGATACCCGTTCTGTTCAGTGATTACTGGATACTGACTTTGTTACTCTTAGATAACCAGTCACTTCCAGCCTACAGAAGACTTTTAAGCGGCCAAGAAGATTGTTGGAAATCAGGAGAGGATTTCTAATGAGAGATGTTGGTATTCTATAAATTGAAGAAGGGAAAGGAAGGGGGCAGCTGGAGTGAAAATGAGGTAAACAAGCAGATACATAATTACTTGGCTTAACTATGTGACCATATTATTAAACTAAAAAATACAAACTATATTTATTTAGTTTTGCATTAAAACCAAAGAGAAATATAACTTCCACAGGAAGAAGGAGTAGGAATGCTTGTCACCTCAAGCCTAGGGCAAAAAAATCTTCAATAGCCCTAAAACTTGGTATCATAGGAGAAATCTGAATCCTCCCTATGAAATCAAAAGATTGGCCAGTTATTTGACATTAGAATGAAGAGAGTTTAAAGAAGAGCCTGGACTCTGAATTAGGAATTGTAGTGGGGAAAAGGGGTGCTAATGGCTCCCACAGACACAAACAACAGTCATAAAGGAGACAGAACTAGTTTGGGAATGCCACAGATCTAGATCATGATGTTCCTCTGGAAGATTAAAGAAATCTTACCAGAAACAGTCTGGAAATATACTAATGGAAGCTCAAAGGCTAAGCAAGTCAAAAGTGACTAATTTAGGATATGTATTCAAGCATTTCAGAAGAGCATAAAGTGCTCCTCTGCACTGAGAGACTCACTATAGAATCGTTAAACAGATCACATCAGAGAAAGTCAACTTTAAATATTTTCCTAGGCTAGAAAGTGGCAATACCAGATGATATAAGATTTGAATCCCTTTTTAGTCATTCATTAAATAGAAAATGTTTCATGAATTGACTGGAAGATATCCACTTTACAAGAGTAAGCAAAAAAGCCATTGATCACACCCTAGATTTCACTGAGGGACCAAGAAAGGAACTAGTTCTAAAGAGCAGGTTTGCATAAACAGTAGGAAAAAATTTAAGGTTTTTACATTATTATTTCACTCAAATCCTGGACATTCACTGTTTGCTACAACTGGCAAAATTTTCAAGAATATGCTTGACAAAAGTTTCTGGGAAGATTAAAGTAGGAAGGGACAGAATGCCAGCTGTACTTGTAGCTCTCAACTCCTGTGCTATCACATTTGCTTGTCACTTTTCCTGTCCCTTCCCCTACATATCTAACTGATTTACTCTCCCATCTCCCTCAGTTATTCCTCTGTTATTATTATTCTTTTTATTATTATTTCTTGCTATTTCTTCAGTAAGCATGTAAGTTCCATAAACATGAGATTTTGTTTTGTTTTATTTTCTTCAGCACTGTAATTTCTGATTCTGAAGACAGCTCCAAGCATAAAACTGGTGTTTAGTAATAACGTGTTAAAATAAAAATCCCAGCTGAATTTATGTATATCTGTGTATGCAATAGGGATTATAAATTCAATATACTATCTCATGCAGCTGGACCCTAGTGGTTTGTTGAAAAGGTTGAGTAAATACAGCCTCTTCATACAAACAGTAAAACATTTCAATATAAAATACTGCTTAATATAATGTACAGGTTATAGTCTAAAGAGATATGGAAAATGGAATGTCGAAGTGTCATATAGTATGTATTCATCTACTTCCCAACTGTGTCTGGAGTGACATGCTACTTTTAACAAGAATTGAGGAATCAGGAAAATTTATTTTAAAATCTTATAAATGGTTATTCTTCTTAGGCTGAGAATGCTCAGATTAAACCATAAACTTGACATGGGCCCTAGATTTCAGTAGTGATGAGAGACCTCAAGGCCTTTTAATAATAAATTTTATAAAGGAAGGGTCATTTACTTTAATCTGAGTAGACAGGGTAGTTTAAATTTGAAGAATTTTTGTCAGTAGCTAACTGATGTAATATTATGTCAGACAGTATGTATATTACCCAATTCAGTTCCATTTTTTCTTCTTAGATTCATATCCATGGACAGCTTTTCCCAGATGCCTTTGCTGTTTGGTGACAGATTTTTGGCCAGTCAACTCTAAACAGAAGTTATAATTACCAACTTCAGGTCTCACACATATGAAACTCCAATATAATCTTCCATGAGCTTTTTCTATTTCTCTGTCTTCCAGTTGGATACAAACACCCAAAACATTCTTCAAAGTTAGATTTTGGAGATGAAGGATCTTGTCACTTTGATCCTTAAGTGATCACATGGAACGGATCCTTCCCTCTCTTACCGACTTTGAACTGTTATCTGAAAAAGAATTAGAATGTCAGTTTACTTTACTAAGACCTTTGAGATGTTAGTTAGAGTCTTAGAGTGGTTAGCCTACTTCCATATATATGCAGGAAAGAAATGGCTAGCTGGATCACTTATTTCCTACTTGATTTGGGTCATCAAAAATCTCTATGGCAAAACAAAAGCCTGATGTGAGCTGCTAGTCGAAGTTTCTCTTAATTACAAGACCCCAGCCACTTTAAATGTTATACACAGGGCTCTTAGAAGAAAGTCCTTCTTATAACATCATAAACAAGAATGGTTGAATAGTTTTCCAAAATGATCTGTAGCCACAATTATATGTCATTGGTCGCAACTGATAGAAGGAAATGGACTCAAAAAATATACAAGGTCTTACACCTAGTAATGTCAGATCAGGGATTCTAATTTATATTCATAACTTATAGAAGACAAGCCTGGTTTCAGCAGTACTGGAGTTTGAACTCAGGACCTCATGCTTGGTAACAGGCTCTTTACCACTTGAACCACTATACCAGCCCCTTTTTGTACTGGTAATTTTCAAGGTAGGTCTTGCTTTATGCCTTGGCCTGTTTGGACTGAGTATATCCTGTCTGTGCTTTCCTTCTGTTGCTGGGATGACAGGTGCATGCTATTGCACCTAGCATTTAGACGAGAAACTTCTATGCCCGCAATGTCCTCTAACCATAATTCCTCGACTTCTGTCTTTCAAGTAGTTAGCATTTCATACTTAAGCCACCACAGCTGGCTGACAAAATTTTATTATGTGATATCCATGCAGTGTCGCACTGGTGGGGATCCATTGGCCACATTCTCTCTCTTTTTTTTGGGCCAGTCCTGGGCCTTGGACTCAGGGCCTGAGCACCATCCCTTGCTTCTTCCCGCTCAAGGCTAGCACTCTGACACCTGAGCCACAGTGCCCCTTCTGGCCGTTTTCCATATATGTGGTGCTGGGGAATCGAACGGAGAGCTTCATGTGTAGGAGGCAAGCACTCTTGCCACTAGGCCATATTCCCAGCCCCACATTCTCTTACTATACAGAGATATTTGAGAAGAAATGCTTCCTCTTTTAAAAGATGTTTAATGCATGATGAAGATGGTGTGCCAGACCAAGAAATCTGTTCCATCCAATAAATTGTCCCATTCAACATTATACTGATTCTGAAATCAGTCGATTAATTTGGCTCCCCAAACAAAGCTTCTAAGTCCAGTGTGGAAGTATTGTCATTGTGATGTCACTGGAGTGAGAAGACAAGCCTCCTGAATGGAGAACTGGAAAACCCAGGGCTGTAGTGATGTTTCACTAATTGTATGACCTCGGGAAAATCACTGTCCTACCCACTCCATTTCTCCTTATTTATAAAGTCAAGTAGGGGCTGATAAAACTTTTCTGTGCTCTCTCTCTCTCTCGCTCTCTCTCTCTCTCACTCTCTCTCTCTGTCTGTCTCTCACAAACACACAGTGTACTACAGAGCCACATTCCCTGCCCAGAAATACAATTTAAAGTGGTATTTCCTACATGTACAACTAAGTTTGTCAAAATAATTCTAGCTATTGACATTACTGTTGGGGTTGGGGCTGGAGATGGAATCCAGGACCTTATAATGCTGGCGAAATATTCTAACACAGAGCTACAGTCCAAGCTCTGGCCTTTTTTGTCTGATGTGACCCACAAAACTTATTTCAAGACCTGTAATGGAGGGCTCCTTACATTGAATAACACTGGACTGGAGAGATACTAAGACCTTTTGATGGGGGCTGGGAATATGGCCTAGTGGCAAGAGTGCTTGCCTCTTTTACATGAAGCCCTGGGTTTGATTTCTCAGCACCACATTTATAGCAAAGGCCATAAGTGTCGCTGTGGCTCAAGTGGCAGAGTGCTAGCCTTGAATAAAAAGAAACCAGGGACAGTGCTCAGGCCCTGAGTTCAAGCCCCAGGACTGGCAAAAAAAAAGACCTTTTGATGCACAGATATTCTAAACATTGAACTTTTTGTTTTGGATGTACAGAGAAATAAAAGCCTAATTTTGCTGATAAAAGATAAATACAAGTAAATATTTAGCTGATGAAGACTAATATTTAGCATCCTTAAGACAAAGTCCTATAAAAATATCCCTGGTCTGATTTTGGTAACCTGGGTATTGTATATATGTTTTTAGAACTAGGGAAGGGAAAGGGAATATCAAAAGGGAGAGACAAAAGGTAAAAGGTGAACAAATGCAACAGCAACTATATGCTAAAAACCAACTGTACAACTTGGGGGGAGAGGAAACTGGGCTGTGGGGAAAGTGGGAGAAAAATGAGGGAGGAGGTATCAAGATTGATAAGAAATTTACTCACTGCTTTATGTATGAAACTATAACCCCTCTGTACATCGCTTTGACAATAAATAAATATACTGAGGAAAACATGTCCCTGGTCATACCTGGGATAACCCCAGTACTTGGCATCTCTAAACTCCAGTGCACACTTCTGTAGAAGACACAACAGGATTTATAGGTTGAGGTAAGGATTTTAAAAGAGATCCTCTTGCTGATTAACATGCTGGTAGGAGTGAACTATAGGTCTCCAAGTTCTATGTAATCTGTACTTGTGATTTGATATTTTACATGTAAATACCCTCCAGGTTGCCACTATCCCTACCACTCCCTAATCAGATGGTTTATTGGGGGGGAGTCTTGGGCCTTGAACTCTGAGTCAGAGTGCTGTCCCTGAGCTTTTTTTGCTCAAGGATAGTATTCTACCACTTGAGCCACAGCTCCACTTCTGGCTTTTTGTTTGTTAATTGGAGATTAAAGTCTCAAGGATTTTCCTGCCCAGGCTTGATTCAAACTGCAATCCTCAGACCTCAGCCTTCTGAGTAGCTAGGACTATAGGTGTGAGATATAGGCACCTGGACAGACTTGGGGAGTGTGTGTGTGTGTGTGTGTGTGTGTGTGTGTGTGTGTGTGTGTGTTATTACGGTTGGAGATTAGGATCTGCAGCTTGCTAAGCAGGGATTCTACTGCTAAGCTACACCTCCAGCCCTACTTTTTGCTGGCTACTTTTGAGATAGGGTCTTGCATCCTGTCTGAGCATGCACCTGAACCATGATGCACCTATTTAGGCTTCCCATAGTTGCTGAGACACCATTATGTCCAGCTTCCCTCTGTTGAGATGGAGTCTCAGAGACTTTTTCCTCCCAGGCTGGCCTGAAACTGTGATATATCCCATTCCCAGTCTCCCATGTAGTTAAAAGATTACAGATATGGGTCACAGATTCACAGCTAGGTTTTAAGGTCTTCAACCTTTTAAAAGTTTCCCCATGTGGCTGGGAACAGGTCCTAGTGGCAAGTGCTTGCCCTGTATACATGAAGCCCTGGGTTTGATTTCTCAGCACCACATATATAGAAAAGGCCAGAAGTGGCACTGTGGCTCAAGTGGCAGAGTGCTAGCTTTGAGCAAAAAGAAGCCAGAGTTCAAGCCCCAGGACTGGCAAAATAAATAACTAAATAAAAGTTTCCCATCAAATTTAGCTATCCATCCTGTTTCTGTTATACTTAATATATGACATATACATACCTACACAGGTGTGTATATACACCTCCCAATAGCACTTTAGAGAACGTCAGAATTATCTAGGGAGCTTATTAAAATGTAGAGCTTGGAACCCCACTTTGTAGGTGTGAATGATAGAAGCCAGAGGTCTTAAATTCACAAACTTCTCTCCCTCATGTTGTACTCATAAAAATGGTAGGCTCACTCTTTGAAAAAGTAGGATATACATTAAAAATGTTATTAGATGTTGAATTAGGTGTGATTCTTCCTATTGATTGGTTGGGGTCAATAAGAAAACAATTTTCAGACTAATACAAGTTTGAGTCTGAGTAGCTGGAAGAGGAAAGGTACTGTTAACAAAAAATATGGGCTGTGGTCAGAGGAAGATGATGAAATACAGATTGCTTTTGAAAATGCTTTATTAATTTCAAATTATGAAAAGAACATTTTTCGAAAACAAATGAAAGGGCCATGCTGACAGAAACTCTTACATTAAGAGAAAACAATATTGAACTAGGAATTAGTAATTAGAAACACTAGCAGTTTTCCAGAAAAAGTAACATAAAATGCAAGCTTGGAAAGCGAATTGCACTACAGAAACCTGAACCTAAAAATATGCAAGCTTGAAAAGTAGTGGCGACATTGCGACTGGGGGAGGAGGGAAAAACCTTAGGTTTCAAGGTATGAGGCAAAAGTCATAATGATTGTCAGGTTCCGGAGTTTGGAAGCGCATGTAATTTCTCACCTGCCTCTCCTTAGCCTTTTTCTTTACTTCCACCATCTGCCCTACACATCTTTCTACGTCTTTTCCTCCCAATTCATTTCGGTCAACATGCTTATTAGACATGGCCCATCGAAAATTAGGAACAAATCGCCTGACTCGTCCCCGCTTGACATTTCCTTCAGGCTTCTGGGCTTCACCTCCACCCAGGTTGCTGGATTCTTCCTCATTCTTCATGGAGGCTTGCTCCCTTCCATCGTTTTCCTGTTCAGCACTTTCCACGTTGAGGTTTTTTACCACTTGTATCTCTTTGGACGCCATTACTCCTAAGACACAAGAGAAAGGACCGAATTCTTAGTGGGTTGTTCAGGACCTCGGACAGAGGCCCTACTATGCACCTCTCAACATTCAGAAGCCTGGTACATCCCATAGGAGGCTCCCCTCTCTCCTCCCAAACCCAACGTATTGCCCTGCCACCCCTTCAGCAGTACCCCTCACGCACCTGGGCCTCTCCTTGCCTCCTCCTCCGGAATCTCGCTTCGAGGTGGGTCGCTACCACTCGCTGACCTGCAGATGGACCGGTGATGAGAGAGTCTGAGCCGCGGCAGCACAGAACCCCGGCACAGTCCCCCACCCCTATCCCTTGGTCTCCCGCCCCTCGCCTGGCACCGCCCCTCTGCCCCTGGCCAGGCACCGCCCCCCGCCCGGCACCGCCCCCCGCCCGGAGAGGCCCCCCGCCCCCGCGCTGACCACCATTTTCTGCACCAAGAAGACAGGGGGGCGGGGCGCGGCCGTGGGAAAAGCTGGCGTTCATGGCGCAGGCAGGTTTCTCCTCAGGGTCGCAGCCTCAGGACCAACGCTCCATACACTCGGGGGCCCCCCCGCCATCTGCTCCCGCCAACGGCCATGCCAGGACACGGTGGGGAGGGGGGGGGGCTGCAGCCTTACCCGCGGTGCCTCCGCCAGAAGCAGCAGGACCTGACATGGGGGTCCGCAGGAGGGGTCCGTTCTCGCATTCCAACCCAACCCTCGGGGTCCCCGCCGAATCCCTCACCTTCTCTCCTACGCCTCCAGGCGGCCTGGGAGGGAGCTAGAGAGCAAGCGGCTGTGGGAGCGCCGGTGGCGGCTGGCGCTGGAGCCCGGCACGTTTTATCTACACTGATCGGTCACGTGAGGCCTGAATTTTCGCCGCCCCCTCCACGCCAGAGACTCCGCCTCCGCGCCCACCCTCCTCCTACCGTCCCTAAGGGAGTCGGGGGCGGGACAGCCTGGCCCCTTGCACCAAGTCCTGGTTACTGTCTGTCTGAGAGCTGGGTCCTGTCCCTCTACCTTCTTTGTGTATTCCTGGCCTTTGCCAGCCAGGGTGGGGCAGTATCTGCTCAAAAAGCTGTTGATCATCCCATCTTCTGTGAGGAATTGCTTATCCCTTCTCGGCTCCTAGGATACACATGTCCAGTGCCCCTGCACCCCTACCACCACAATTAGGACATAATCTCAGAAGATAAAATGAATGCAAGAATATGAGGAACATGATGTGAACATTTTAAATACAGCATTTTTCCATCTATTCCATTCCCAAATTATGCTCCCTGCTACCATTGCCCACTATTTTCTCCATATCAAAAATGCAAAGGTGTGTCAGGAAAAAAGCAAGGACTATAGAATTTTTTCCTTCTAAAATTGAATCCCTTTGCGTTTTGTTCCTTTTTCATTGAAAATGATATTTTATGCTTTTCATTAACTTTGTTTTCATTTTCTACTGTAGAAATTTTCAAACATGTAAAAATAGGAAAGAACAATATAAATTTCCTCATTATCTAGCATTTAAGTCACGGCCCATTTTATTTCATCTTCAACTCACTTCCAGCACTCAGGGATTATTTTTGAAGTTGATTCTAGACATAATATCTCTTTAGGCATACATATTTCAAAATAAAGTGCCGATCTGTAAGATAAGGAGACTCTATATGTGAATATGTACATCAATGTGTATATGTATGCATATGTATATGTACAAATTGAGATGTCTATTTGTATATATAAAACCACAATACTGTACAACATCAAACACTTCACAATTCCTTAATATTATTTTATGTCCAAGCTATGTTTATAATCCCAAGTGTCATAACTTTTTAATTGTTTGAGTAAGCATCCCAGGAAGAACAATGCATTTGGTTTTGCTGTTAGTCTCCTAAATTTCTTTTAACTGATAGATTCTCACTTCTAAATTTTCAATTTAATTTAATTATTGGTAAAGCGGAGTCATGTGTCCTACATTTTCCCACTGTCTGAATCGTGTCATCATTAACATATGCTTCAATGAAATGATGTTAATTCTGCAAAAGTGTGATTTAATTTAGATTCAGTTTCAGGTTCTTTTAAGAGACAGCCTTACACTCTTGGTTTTTATTTGTTAAAAAATCGCAAGTATTATCTATTTTCAGTTTTCTCTTTTTGTGATTTTAACAGGAATATTACTACAAAGAGACACATAACACAGATCCTGGAACAGAAATCCTTATGGAAGTAATGTCTTGAAATTATTTTCTCACCTTAAAAGGTGTAAACTGTTATCAAGATAGGGAGAATGAGGTTAACTTTGCTCAACTCTATCTCAAGACTCTGACGACAGGGATCATTGGGCTGAAAAATTGGCCCCTGGAGTCCATGCTGAATATACAAATAAGGAGAACAAGGAGTCTGGAGGAAAAAGAAGTAGAGGGTTGTTAATTTTCCAGGTAGAATGAAGAATGTAGTTTCTACTTGAAAAGCTTCTCTCAAGAGGAGAAATAGATAATTAAGAACAAACCCAGTACTCATTTTGTTAGGCTTTGATTTAGTCTTTCTACACAATTGTTCTAGTTATGTTCTCTATAGATTCTATTCTACTTCAGTTACTTCATTTATAACCACTTGGGTGCCACTCAGTGTGCTTACTTCTAGATTTATAGGCACATTCTAGTTCCAAATGATGGACAAATGATGGATGAATGGAATTTCATTGTGTATACATGCCATATTTTCTTGATCCATTTGCCCATTAAGGTGCATCTGGGCTGATTCCATACCTTGGGTATGCTAAATAATGCTGCAACAAAAATGCTTGTATTGGTGGCATTAGTGCAAGGTGGTGGGGAGGTCAATAGGAGAGGGGTAGAAGAATAAATGAGGGGGGGGGATGAGTAGAATGCAGGCCAGAATGCCCTATATATGCCACCAAAGTGAGAAAAATAGGGAAGGGGTGAGTGGAAGGGGGATGAAAATGTTGAAGGGATGACAAATCAACATGCATTGTATACATAAATTGCATTGTTAAATGGCAAAAATTCAATACATAACCTAAAAATTAAGAAAAGCGAGAGGAGGGGTAGGGTTGGGTGAGAATGTTAAAAGGGGTGACATTGATCAAGAACAACTGTATTCATAAACTGCTCTGTTAAGTGACAACTCCTCTGTACAACTACATTAATAAAATAAAAATTATTTTACAAAGAATAAACCCAGGAATTGAGGCTTTCTTGTGCATGCGTTGAGAAGCATCATTCTGGGCCAGATCATGGCCTTGGGCCTGCTCATTTCCCACAGTAAGGTGTTAGTTTCAGGAATTATCTCTCTCAATTTCCTGATTTGTTTCTTCACTCCTGTAATCAGGGAGATAAAAAGAGGAGCCAAAATGACCTTGCCTTGAGCCAAAAAGATATTGTTGAGTTCCTTCAATTGGGAGATCTGGGAGAAGGAAGAAGCTGATAAAGAAAAAAAGAAATTTCTGTTTAAAGTGTTTTAAAATGTGTAATTCAAAGCAGAATGGCTAGAAAAGTGAATTAGTTATTGGGCTAAAACTACAGCTGTGAACATATATTTTTATGTTTATATCATAGTCATGTTGATAGAAAGGCACTGATGTTTTCTATTCCACTGTGAAACAGCCTTAGATCAAATACTAGAGTAAGTCATTCCTCTTTGGACAAGAACAATTCTGTAAAGCAGGGGTAAGATTTGAGTTATTATCAGCCAATACTCCCTGAGCAGGCCACATGTACATGAACCTGTAGTCACAGGAGTCCTCCTCCTGCATTGATGCTGTTGTTTTCATTGTTTTTCCATTTGGTGGTATTGAGGTCTACTACTTGAGCCACATCCCTATCCCTTTTGCTTTAGTTTATTTTTTTCAGATAGATTCTCACATTTTGCCTGGAGCCTCAGACCATCATCTCCCTATCTCAGTCTCCAGTGTAACTAGAATTATAGGTGTCTACCACCACACCAAAAGTAAGATTTTGCTACTTTTTTTGCTTGAACTCTCCTAGAACTGTGATCTTCCCTTATCCACCTCCTTGTCTTTCTGGGATTTAGGTATGTACTACCATTACCCATGCTGTGTTGAAATTCTTAATGCTTTTATCTCTGAATGCCATTAGACATAAGTCCATAAGTGTCCATAGGTTATTTAAACTATACTCAGGAAAAAGTCCAGTTGACTGACAGGTACCCGGAATCCTCTCTTCTACAATCTCCTTCTTCCCTAGATAAATTTACATTTACCAGGTATTGCTGTCTCTTCTGAGTATACTATTTTCCTCTACTGAACTAAATAGTTAAGTTTCAAAGGCCTGATGATTTATCTGGGTTTCCATTGAATCAGAGTGCTATGTTCTCACTAAGAAGTATGGATAAAGTTCTTACTTATTTTATACTTACATGCCAACAAATTAGTATTATGCTAATACTGCTGGACATTGATATAATAGAGAAGTTTTAGGAAGTCAGTCCTTTCTGGAGAGAGACAAGGAGGGGAAAGGGAGAAGGAAAGGGAAAAAGGACAGGAGAGAATAATGTGTTCACGGCTACTAGATTAAGGCAATAGAGACTGAACATGCAATGTGGATTCACAATTACCCAAGTCTCACTCCCCAGGTAAGGAATATGATTTTCCTGATAGACTGGAAACTACAAAAATTCTTGCGAAAATATATTCAAATTAAGTAAAGGATAAGAATTAGGCTTAATAGTGTATTCCTTCTGATTCCTTCTAGTCCACTCTTAATTGAATCAGGTATAAGCTGTTAAATATTGATGTCTTTAGTCTTGAATTATGCTATTATGGAAACCATATCTGGAAATTACATTTGGAAATTCCAACAAAAATTATTAAAAATTTACCTGTCTTTTGATATCCAATATAATTTTGTTGTGTTTGCACTTTTTTGTGTGCTGGTCCTGGGGCTTGAACTCAGGACCTGGGCACTGTCCCTGAGATTTATTGCTCAAGGCTATCATTCTACCACTTGAGTCACCTCTACTTGCAGGTTTTTGGTGGTTAATTGTAGATAAATGTCTCACAGGCTTTCGAGTGGAATTTGGTTACTCTGTTTAACCCGTTGATAAACTAACAATCTCTTTTTCACAGCCGCTGAACTGTTGGATATCATCACTGACAGTGTATGAAAGTTGTAATTTCTCCACAACTTTATCAACACTTGTTACTTTAAGTTTTTAATCAATAGCTATGCAATAGTATCTTGTGGTTTTGAGTTACATTTACTCAATGACTAGCTGTAGTAGGAATAGTCTCATGTATTTATTGTCCATTTGTCCTTCCTCCTTGGAGAAATGTTTACTAGGTATTTTTTCTTTCTATAATTTGGTTATTAGCCTTTTGTTTGTCAAGTTGGATAATTTCCTTACATATTTTAGACCTTACTGCTTATCAGACATATATATGTATATATATATATATATATATATATATTCTACATGCAATGTCTCTAATCTATATCTTGTATTTTTAATAATTAATATTTTAGTGTTAGCAGAAGCTAACACTATGGAAACATCATTGTAATAAAAAAAAGTCTATGATCGCAGTTCGAAGCCAGCCTTGGCAAGAAAATCCATGAGATTCTTATCTCCAATAACCTACTCAGCAAAAGCTAGAAGTGGCACTGTGGCTCAAGTGGTAGAGCACCAGCACAGGGAAAAAATTTACTTAAAACAGAAAATAAATTATTTTACTCAGGGACAAAATTTACTTAAAACAGAAAATAACTTATTTTGCTTCATCATTTTAGGAGCTATAGGGAGGTAGACTATCATGGTGAGCTCTGTGGGGAGGGGGGTAGTGACTCTATCACTCATCTCATGGTGGCTAGGAAGCAAAGAGAAGGGGAGAAATGGCGCTGTGGCTCAAATGACAGAGCACTAGCCTTGAGAAAAAAAACCTCAGAGAGTGCTTAGGCCCTGAGTTCAAGCCCCAGGACTGGCAAAAAAATGAGTAGGAAGAGACAAAAGAGACCTTAAAAGGCATGCCTCCCGTGCCCTACTTTTGCTATGTCCCAACTCCTAGTTTCCAGTCCTTCCCCAAAGCCCAACAAATTATGATTCCATCAATAGATAAATCAATTAATAAGATCAGAGTCCTCAAAATCCAGTTACCTCCCATTTGTCACAATTCTGAACACAGCTGTATTGGGAAATTTTAGATTGAAACCCAAATATTTTTTTGCTGGTACTGATGTCTGAACTTAGGGCCTCCTGATTGCTCAATGGGTTTCCTTGCTTACTTACTAGCTCGACTTTCTTACCTTGGGGTCACAACCCAACATTTTGCTATTTTTTGTTTGTTTTGTTTTCTTGTATTTGAGAGGGAGTCTTGCACATTTATCTGTCCAGGCTGAATTTGAGCCACAGGCCTGGAGCTCAGCCTCATGAGTAACCAGGATTACAGGCACAAACTATTTGCACCCTGCCCAAACCATACCAACTTCCTTTAGATACTTTCCTAGCCAAACAAAGTATCATGCAAGGAAGTTGTGCCAGGCACCAGTGGCTGGTGCCTATAATCTAGCTATTAAATACACTGAGATCTGAGGATTGTAATTTGAATCCAGCCCAGTCAAGGTCTCTGAGACTCTGACCTCCAATTAACCACCCAAAAGCCAGAAGTGGAGCTGTGACTCAAGTGGTAGAGAAGTAACCTTGAGGAAAAAGCTCAGGGACAAGGCCCAGGTCCCAAGTCCAAACCCAGGCACACACAAGGAAAGAAGGTTGTGATACATATGTAAGTAGACTGATGTGAACTTCACTGAGTATACACTCACTTCTTAAGCTGTTTGGAAAGCAATCAGCTGCCAGTAGTCAGCCATTAGTGCCTTCAGGTATTACTTGTGCTACAAGGAGTTGCCTCCCCCAAGGCCATATACTTCTGGATGGGCTACATTCCAGGACTGACCGAGGAGAGAGTATGAAAGTCTGACTTCTTCTGTCCAAGGAGAATAACTGCTGCAACAAATTACCTTTGCAGCTCGCCCTTGGGTCAGAGTCAGCTTTGGTTGGGCTTGCACTAAGGATGTATAATTGTCTTTGCCTTCATCAGCCTCCTTCTATTCTGTCTGTCCTTTTCTCAGACCTTGATCCTGAATAAATTGGGCACTGGCTCATCCACCAAGTGCTCAGTATTCACTTGTGTTGGGTTTGTATTACTCTGCCACAAAGAAAAGACAGTTAACACCTATCAGATATATCTATGTTCATGTAAGGATAAGAATGAAGGGACTTACCATGAGACAAGAACATTCCAGAGTTCCTGGGTCTTGGACCTGCCTAAGGACATCTCCCATCAGTCATTCCAGCATCCTGCCCAGAACATAGAGTAAGAATTGGCTCTCACCCTTCCAGGACTCAAAGAAAGCATGCTTCTCTCACGTAAAACAGGGGGTGAAATAAGGCAAAAAGAAAGCATGGGGAACACTAAGAAATTAATTGGTGGCCACTTCCATAGAATAAAAATGATGTAATTCATTCATTCCCCAGCCCCAGAAGTCACCCCACCACACAGATAGGGCATGGATTCTGTGTAAAAAAGAATAACATGCAATATTTTCCTTCTTTTCTCCTGAATAAATGTCCTGTACTATAAATCCCATCTCATAACCAACTTCTTGGACACACCCTGAAAATAAACACATATTAAACCACAAAAGTAACTGTTTATATCAGTGGCTGCAAGCAGAATGAACAGTGGAAGACTCAGAAAGATAGTCTGTAATGCAAGAAGGAATAGTGAGAAAATAATGCTAGCAAACACGAGTAAATAAACCAATGATTATATATGACATTTCTAATGTGCATGGTGGTTATATGAGGATTCCAAAAATAAGATAGGATTAAACTCTGCACTCACACAATGGGAATATCTCAAGGTAGTGGCTCATGACTGCCTCCTCACTGGCATAGCCATTGAAGGGGACTTGCAGTGTCTGAATCATAACTACTGTCCAAAAGTGTGTAGATGTGACCAAGAATGACTGCAAGAAGAGGCTTTCTGGGATGTTCAACTTAGGGCATATTGGGAAAGTTGGTGTATTTGTTCATGTACTGTTCCCTTGTTTTGTTTTGTTGTTTTTGCTTGCTGATTTCAGTGATGGTTACTTAGTAATACAACCCCAGAATATACCCTTACTGTCTGCAAGAAATTGAAGCGTAAATATTGTTTGCTAATTATTTCCAGTGGGATTTGCACATCTGCATTTGTGAATAGTGCTCTGCACACATCTGTTTTACATTCTTCCTTCACTGCTCCTCTCATCATATTACAGTATTACAAATAAAAATGAACAATTTTCCATAACTATATGGGACTATAGCTGTCTGTTAGTTTATTACTAGTACAATAAACTTTAAAATTTTAATAGGCAATCTATTTTAACCCCTGGAAATTTTCAATAATTGCTTCATGTTGTCCTCTATGCTTCAATTTTATTTAATACTCATTTCAGAAGTCTTAACATTGGGTGAATTTTTGTAACCTACTTGTATAGGTATACTCAAATTTTTGTATGAATTATCATAATTCTTTAAATTATAAAATGTGTTCATAGTGTTCATTTCTTCTTTCTCTTCAATATTTTGAGACCACATTTTATAAGAATTTAGGAATTTTTTGACATAATTATTCCATTTTCTGGTCATCAACTTTAAACCTAGAATTTTATCATCTAACTGTTTCAACAAATTCTGGGTTTTTTTTCACTTGTTTCTTTTTGGAGTTAGCCTCTCTATGTAGGTCAGGCTGACTCGCAACTCAGGATCCTCCTGCTATTCTCCTGCCTCAGCATTCTGATGTTGAGGTTACAGGCATGAATCACCATACCTGGCCCTAAAATTGTTTTTCTTTTTACCTAGGTAAATGTTGAATATTCTTACATAGTTTTCAAAATTGCCTCTTTATGTGTGAAGACATTCTGATAAACTGAGGAGTTGGTGAGAACTGGGAGCAAGAACTAGACAATCAGTTCTGATTCCTAGGAATGCTGTGCTTGCCAAATCATGGACTTTCTTGTCAACCCAGGGAGGCTCATTCCAGGACAAAAATGAATTCTGGTTTGAACTAGAAACAGCCAGTCCATGCATAGAATCACTTCTCTGGTATCACACACTTGAGTTACTTAGTGTCAGATCCCTCTCAAAGACCCAGAGCTGAAGCTTTTATTATTTAGGAAATTTTACTGACATATTTTCAAAACGTTCACAATGTAGAATCAGTCAGCTAATGTGGTCTGAGGAACTTTTGCTCTTTGTAGCATTTTCTTAACCTTCTCTGGTCCAAGGCAACAGTAAGCTTCTGGGTGACAGATGCCTGTCGTGATTGGTTGATGCCATGCCAATGAGGAGGATGGCCTGATTGTGTTGAACAGTCACTGGTAGCTGAGATGTCATCCAAGAGAACTGTCCTATCATATCAAGTGACCACTGTGATTGGCCAACCTTTTGCCAAGAAGGAGGACCATGCAATCACACTGACCTCCATTTGTGGCTTAGTGAGAAATTTTCTGCAGAGCAGGTCTCTCAGTCACTCCTCCAGTTGCCCCGTGAAGTGGGCAATGGCCTGACCCCCATTGACTGTTCTTCAGTTTCTGGCAACTTCCTTGTGATGGCTGAACCAACCTCTTCAATATCTTCTGTGCAGAGACTCTGTTCTGAGGAACTCAAGAAGACTGAAATGACTGGAAAGAAGAAGAAACCAAGGTGTTGCCACCACCGCCACCGTCGCTGCCACCATCACCACCGCCGCTGCCTCCGCCGCCACCACCGCAAGTATAAAGGCAGTTTTGCCATCTATTATCATCGTTTGCTGAAGAAGATTCACCGTGGGCTGAGACTTTCTCAACAAATGATATATATTTTGGATTCGTTTGTGAATGACATCTTCAAATGCATCGCCAGTGAAGCCGGTCGCCTGGCCCACAAGACCAACCGGTCATCCATCTCTTCCAGAGATATCCAGGCAGCTGTCCGCCTCCTGCTGCCTGCGAACCTCAGCAAGCTCGCCGTGATCCAGGCCACCAAAGCCCTGCTCAGGTTCTCCCAGAATGAGTGAGCCATTTCTGCAGGCCCTGAACATTGAAACCCAAAGGCTCTTTTCAGAGCCACCACTTGACCTAAAAGACCTGAGCCACTGGCAAGTGGACACCTTGAAGGTCTTTTTTTTTTAAATTTTTTTGAGGGGAAGGAGGTTCTTCCCCTTCTTAAATGATTCTTACTAAATAAAATATTGTCACTTATACTTTAAACTTGTGCTTTGCTCTGTGTTATAGTTGGGGGTGGTGCGCCGTCTATGATCCCAGATTACATGGAAGGCATCAGGTTCTGAGGCCAGCCTGGGGAAACACTCAAGACTCTTCCTGCAAAAAATCGTTTCTTTAATTTTTGTTTGTTTATGCTTGTGCAGATACTGGGGCCTGAATGCCGGACCTGGGCACTGCCTTTTAGCTTTTCTGCTAAAGGCTGGCACTCTACTGTACAACTTGAGCCACAGTTGTACTTACAGTGTTTTGCTGGTTGATTGGAGAAAGTCTCATGGACTTTCCTGTCTAGGTTGACTTTGAACGGAGATCCTCAGACCTCAGCCTCCTGAGTGGCTAGGATTAAAGGCATAAACCACCAAAAAATTTGAAACAAAACAAACGTGAGTGAGGAATAAGGGATAGTGGCTCAGGTGGTGGAGTACGTTTCTAGCAGGTGTTTGGCCCAAAGTTCAAACATGAGTACTACCCTGATTCAGTTCAAAGTTTACTACAGTTCCAGCCTGGGCCTCTGCCTACATGGGGAGGGGCAAGGGACAGGGAGCAACTGGCTTCTGCTTTAGCAGCCCTTGGGCATGACATCATTCTCTGCTCAGGGTCCCATAAGGCTGGAGTCTAAGGCATCAACATAGGCTTGGTGAGGTATCATCTGAAGGCTTTAGGTAAAAATATAGTTCCAACACCATTCTTGTTGCCATAGAATTACCTGATGACTCTTGGACTGAAGTCTCCATTCCCTTGATGGCTGACATTCAGGGGTACTCTCGGCTCCTAAGGACTGGATCAATTCATCCCTTGCCAACAATACTACATCCCTGACTTCCTCTCCTCTGAATAGCCAGAGAAAATTCTCCATTTTCAAAGAGTTTAAGTGACTAGGTCAGATCCACCCAGAGAGTCTCCCTTTTGCTGTACAAGTAAATATATGGAGATGATATCTCATCCTGTTCTCAGGTTCTGCCTACCTTTAAAGAGAATTAAACAAGGGTGAGCATCACTGGACATGATTTGAGATTCTGCCTAGCACATGGACATACACATTTTAAAGTATCACTCAAACTTCAACAGTGGTGTCCAGACTTAAGTGTCGTCTAACCCAGTGCTTCGGTGGCAGCTATAGGGTGCCATTGCATTAGGATTTGGTCAACACAGTGGGAATGACTCACTTGAGTTCTTCTAGTGAAAGATGTCTTGTCTCCTGACTTGCCTTTGGTCCAGCATCATTGTTACCAAACTAGATGTTAAAATAAGGGGACTAGAAAGCAGAGCAGCAATGGGAAATAATGTTGTGGTTCTCCCCTTCCTCAGTCCACACAGATAATTCATTGCACTCCTTGGCACTGGCTCAAATTTCACACATTCTGGGATATATCTCAGTGCTTGTTGCTCACTTTCCATTGGTGATCGAAGTGTTCATGTGCATGGTGAGTCAGTGGTGTCTGCCCCTAGGGGATGGGCCAACGTGGTAAGTGACAAAGCCCTATGTGGCCCATGAACACTTGAGAGGTTTCCTCATTTCCCCTCAGGTGGAGTAACAAAGGTACAGTGAGACTCATTTCACAGGCAGCCAAGCTCAACTCACAAGTACCCACATAGAAACAAGGATCCATCTCTTGCTCTCACCTAGTATAACCAGCAGCTTCCCACTGGCAATATGACTGTTTTCAGCTTCCCCAGTATTGTAGCCCATGGGTACTCACTCAGCAGACCCCCATAGTAAGGAAGATGGTCGTGCTGGTGATGAAATCCTTTGGGCCATGAGACACACAGTGGAGGCATGGCTTAAACGGTAGAGAACCAGCCATTAGTAAGAAATCCGGCTGGATGAGAGCTGAGTTTAAGCCTTGGTACCAGCACAAAATATGTGAAGTGGGTAGGGGACTACACATGTGCATGCCCTTTATAGGAGTTTATCCTCAGGAGAGTGAGGGATGCTGGGGAGGATCTGTTTATATGGTCTGCTATTCTAACAACTCCCTTCATTTTGGGGCTTAAATTTAGGAAAGGGGGGCTTATATGCAAAACAGTGAAGGGACTGAAGGGAGTAGATGTGAGGTAGAATATATAAGGATACAGGAGGAGAAAAGCCAGAAACTAAGAAAAACACTATCAGTGAATAGCTTGATTAGGAGCATAGAGGCCTTTGTTTGGTTTCATACTCCCTCACTGAGATGTAGCACACAGTAGAAAAAAACTCAATATCTCTGAGCCCAAATGATGATTACTAAACCATGGGAACTGTGCATACCTTGGAGAAAGATATTTATATTAGACAAAACTTTTGGGAAAATGATTCTTTTGGTTACAGAAATGCTTGCAAAAGAAACATTCATATCTTAAGAAAATAACAGATCTTTTCTTGGGGGGGACAGGACTGGAGTTTGCACTCAGGAGTTTCTCTCACACTTGCTAGCTAGGGTCTGCATCACTTGAGCCATAGCCCAGCCCCTTGCTTTGGTTATTTTTCAAAAAGTACTTACATTTATGCTCAGGTCAGCCTGTACTGTAATCCTCCTATTTACACTTCTTGCATAGATGGGACAACAGGCATGCATCACCACATCTAGCTTTTTATTGGTTGAGATGGCATCTCATGAGCTTTTTGCCTAGATTGGTTTCAAACTGTGACTCTCCTAATATCTACCTACCAGGTAGGAATAGGTGTCACAAGTCACTTTGCCTGTCTTAGAAACATCTGTCTTGAAAGGAGCATCTGGTGATCCCCATTTTTTTCACATGAGGCTCAAGGAGAACAGATATCTATGTCACAATGACACAAATTTAGTAAACTCATCAAACTTAATATCTTTGGGCCAAATTGACCTGAACACACCAGAACAATAGAAGTAATTCAAATACGACAGATTCTCAAAATAAAGCACTCGTCTCAAAGTCTCAGAGTTTAGCTCAGGCACAATGGCACATGCCTTAATCCCAGGTTCTTATTTTGAAAATCTTTTCTGTGACAACATCAATCTGGACCCTTGTTTCTAAGGACCTCCTTGTCTCATGTTGATCCTGTAACAGAAAAAGTGTGGTTGTAGTGGGTGCACACACCTGCAGGTGTGCACGCACACACTCACACACACAAAGTTCTGGCATTACTCCACTCAAACAAGACCTATTCACCGAATCTTTTAAACAGCTATGTGAGCTCTGCTTTCAACAGTGTGATTTTGTAGTGTACATCCTCAAACTGCCATCCATACAATGTAGTAGGAAACATCAGGGCATTTCACATAACAGGTTATGAAAATGGATTATGTCACTTCTATAAAACATACATTTGGGCTGGATATAGCTCAGTGGCAAAGCTCTTGCCTAGCAAGTGCAATGTCCTGGGTTCAATCCCCAGTACCAAAAAAGAAAAGACAAAAAAAAAAATACATTTGAATGAAAACAATGAGAAGAGGTAATTTTTTTTTTTTTTTTTGGCCAGTCCTGGGCTTTGGACTCAGGGCCTGAGCACTACTGTCCCTGGCTTCTTTTTGCTCAAGGCTAGCACTCTGCCACCTGAGCCACAGCGCCCCTTCTGGCCGTTTTCCATATATGTGGTGCTGGGGAATCGAACCCAGAGCTTCATGTGTAGGAGGCAAGCACTCTTGCCACTAGGCCATATTCCCAGCCCAAGAAGAGGTAATTTTTGGCACGTCAGATTAGCATTGAGTCACATTATTTCCCAGTGTGCGGCGAATAGATGGTTTCATACCACATGCACATTAGTAATAATATACATCTTAAAGTGTTAAAACAATGTTTTTTTTGTCAGTCCTGGGGCTTGAATTCAGGGCCTGAGCACTGTCTCTGGCTTCTTTTTGCTCAAGGCTAGCACTCTACCACCTGAGCCACAATGCCACTTCTGGCCTTTTCTATATATGTGGTGATGAGGAATCGAACCCAGGGCTTCATGTATGCGAGGCAAGCACTCTACCACTAGGCTACATTCCCAGCCCCTTAAAAAATGTTTGAAGCCAGGAGCTGGTGGCTCACACCTGTAATCCTAACCACTCAGGAGACTGAGATATGAAGCTTAGGGTTCAAAGCCATCCCTAGTAGGAAAGTTTATGACAGTCTAATCCTATTTAACTACTACAAAGCTGTAAGTGGGGGCTAGGAATATGGCCTAGTGACAAGAGTACTTGCCTCATATACATGAAGCCCTAGGTTCCATTCCCCAGGACTACATATATAGAAAAAAGACAGAAGTGGCGTTATGGCTCAGGTGGTATTGTGCTAGCCTTGAGCAAAAAAAAAAGAAGCCAGGGACAGTGCTTAGGCCCTGAGTTCAAGCCCCAGGACTGGCAAAAAAAAAAGCTGTAAGTGGAGCTATGATTCAAGTGGTTACAGTGCCAGCCTTGAGTAAAATAGTCTCAGGGACACCACTCAAGCCCTGAATGCAAGTCCTAGGACTGACACAAAAAACAAGAATATTTTTAGAATATTACTGTAAAGAAATATTTATAATTATACTTGCAAATATATGGATGATGGTATTAAACTATATATATCTTGCAACTTAAAAAGTGGGAGTGTAGCTAAATTTTTGTTGTAACTCTTTGGAACAACTAATGAACAGTTTAACAAAATGAATACCAGAAAGCCGAAACATGTAGTGGGGGCGTTCAGAGTGAGATCAAGGGAAGGCAGATAAATGGAGAGAGGAAGCATAGGCAGTCATTGCGTTAAATGTACATATGTGGAAATGGAACCGTATACCTTGGGGGAGTGGGTGGGCTTGGGAGAGAGGAGAGTGGGGGAAGGGTTGACATTGTACTTGTAAACTGACATGTTGAATTGAGATGCCTTTGTACAACTAAAAATAATAAAACATTAAAAATATTTTAAAAGAATATATGAAACAATCATTTGATGTAAAATTAATAATGACCAAAATTATGCTTCAGAGAAATTCAAAAACTATCATAGATATGTATTTACATGTAAAAATGTCCATAATAAAGACAAAACCATGTGACAAAGAACACAAAGTGGCCTTTATCAACTTTTGTTTGTACATTTATGCCTCTATTAAGCAGATTTACAGTGCAAAATAAAAGTTCGTTTTGTTCTTCCTGCATAGTTTTCCTTTCATTATAACGATGGGCTACACTTTCTATCTGTAGGCCTTCAGTATCCCTGTACACTCCCAATGTTCCCATGACCCACCCAGATTTCCAGAAAGCTCTGTAGAGTGGGCTTGCCCACAGCCCCTCCCTTCTGGTACAGCCATATTCAAAATGCAATTCAAACTACCGTCACCAGGTGGCAGAAACATAGCATCTGATGTCTCTATAAAGCAGAGCTTTATAGGAAAAAAAAAATGACACTGCTGGTAAAACCAGCTTTTACAGATGCTTCTTGTTTTTCTGATGGTTCTGGGTTTGAACTCAAGACTTTGTGCTTGATAGGCAGGCATTCTACCAGTTGAGGCACTCTTTGGTTTTTTGGGGTTTTTTGTTTGTTTGTTTGCCAGTCCTGGGGCTTGAACTCAGGGCCTGAACACCGTCCCTGGCTTCCTTTTTTACTCAAGGTTAGCACTCTACCACTTGAGCCACAGTGCCACTTCCTGCTTTTTCTGTTTATATGGTACTGAGGAAATGAAGCCAGGGCTTCATGCATGCTAGGCAAGCACTGTAACACTAAGCCACTTCTCAGCCCCCAGTTGAGTCACTCTTCCAGTCTCCTTTTATGTTGGTTATTTTCATGATATAGACACAATGCCTAGCTCATCTAGGACACAGCACTTCCTGTTTGTGCTTCCAGAGTCATTTGTTAAGATGGAATGTTGTGAGATTATTATTATTATTATTATTGCCTAGGCTGGGCTGGAACTGCAATCCCTTATCCCTGCCTCCCAAATAGCTGGGATTACACACTTGATCATGGTGTCCAGCTTTTTTAAACGCTTTTTTAAAAAACCTGTTAGGTCCACTGTAAAGGTAGTGGCCTACTGTACTTTGGTAGTCATCAGCAGGCAGAGGACAGTGTGGGACTGTAGGAGATGACTGAGATCTGAACTGATCTAGGTAGCTATACCACAGTGTACTGGAGTGGGGTGATGGAGGGAGGTTGTTGAAAGTCTGAGAAACCTGTTTCAGTATGGGGGCAGTGAATACCATTCTATCCGTGAGGGATCCCTTTATAGTGTGGACACCTCAACCTACACTGAGGAGGGAAGAGATATATCAGTGAATACCAGGTAGATTTGCAGTCAACAGAAAATGAAACTACTTTAATATTATAGTAATTTTCCAGACACATTGGTACCACACTAAACAGATCCTTTCTTATTCTCTGCAAAATATACTCTGTTTATTTCACTAAAAAGGAAGACAAACATGATGACATCTATGATGTCACCTGGTAACTGGAGCCACAATTGCAGCTGTGAGAAGAACCCTGGCGGCTCAGTTTTGAGGTTGGAGTGATGGTATTGGAAGCTTGAATTAGAGTGAGCCAGCAGAGTTTGGGGGAAATGTTTCCCCTATTTGAAGTTATCATTTTGTGTCAATCTTTTTTCCACGCTATTTAAAAAAATAAAAAACAGGGCTGGGGATATAGCCTAGTGGCAAGAGTGCCTGCCTCATATACACGAGGCCCTAGGTTCGATTCCCCAGCACCACATATACAGAAAACGGCCAGAAGCGGTGCTGTGGCTCAAGTGGCAGAGTGCTAGCCTTGAGCGGGAAGAAGCCAGGGACAGTGCTCAGGCCCTGAGTCCAAGGCCCAGGACTGGCCAAAAAAAAAAAAAAATACAACAAAAAAAATAAAAAACAAAAAAATTAAGATATTGTAAGTCAGTAAAGGCTGCACTTGTTAGCCATATTGGAGATGATAGAGGTAGAGAAGCTGGAAAGACACACAGAGACGTGTGTGTGTGTGTGAGTGTGAGTGTGTGTGTGTGTGTGTGTGTGTGTGTGTGTGTGTGCCTGTCCTGGGGCTTGGACTCAGGGGCCTGGGTGCTGCCTCTAAGCTTTTTTGTTCAAGTCTAGTACTTGAGCCACAGTTCCACTTCCAGGTTGTTTTTTGTTTTATTTGTTTGTTTGTTTGGGGTGTTTTTGTTGGTTAATTGTAGAGGCTCAGACCTTGCTGCCTGGGCTGGCTTTGAATGCAATTCTCAGATCTCAGCCTCCTAAATAGGATTAGAGGTGAGAGCCACCAAGACAATGTTTTTTAAAAATCATCTTAATTCCCCCCGAGAATTAAATATAAAATACCTTTTCAAAATAAAAAATACATAAGTCCCTTTTTATAGAAGTCTAGCTGATGAATGGAAACTAAATCAAAACTAGAATATCACTATGTTGTAATATTTAATTAAGTACAGCTTTAGCTAGGTATTTAGAGAGACTTCAATAAGCCTAAGGGTAAAGCACAAAGTTTCAGTGGATTCCACTTTGTAGGGTACAAGATCCACATGTTAAACTAGAAGGCAGAATTAACAGATAAAAAAGCACATGGCATAGAGGAAGAAGATGGGAAGATGTGAAAATACATGAAATTTCAAGAGTAACAGAATGATATCTTGCCTGTTTTCACTCAGCTTTTCCTCTCCCCTAATTCTATCCCAACCTTCCTACACATTGCAGTGACATGGTAGCTCACTCATGTGGAAATACGGCATCATCCCAGTGTGCACTTACATTCCCAAGTATTTTTCTCTTGTCATGCTTTTAGATGAATGTCATAGGTATCTCACTGACAAAATGAAGGTAGCCAAGTTAGAATGGAGTGTTAATGTTTGGTGAAGGCCTAGGAGATACTATACCCTGCAGGTTATAATTTTTATGCTTCTCTTCAAATCTTCAAAGTGAGGCTCTAAGAGAGAACTAAGAACTGTAAGGTGTATCCATATCCAAGAATACTATGCATAAGAGAACAAGATGCATGCAAAAGGAATTCTAGGGAGACATCAAATAGGTTCGGAGGCCAGCTTGAAGGGGCTTCCAAACACCAATGCTGGGACAATAAGAGCATCAAAATATATAATGATAATAACTGATGGTAATTGTTGAGAAAAATAGGAATCTGAATCACACTGATAATACATTAATAAGCACATTTTAAATAAGGGGGTAAAGCTTTACAAAACATTTCCAATTAATTATTTTTGAAAGCTAACAACATTGGAAAAGCACTGCTTGACACAGGTTCTGTTAATAAGTGATTCAGGTAAGAATCCTAAATGGATGCTCTATCTGCAGCAAATGACATAGCAGTCACTGAGTCACCATGGTAACCATGCTGGCTTGCCAAGAAAAACAGGAAAACGTAGCCACCAATTACCTCTGTTTTGCTTGGTCGTAGGTGTTTAGAGTCAAATAAGATTGGCATGGTTCATAGTAATTAAGCACATACGCCTCCTCTCACAATAAATGCTACTGACAACTTCAGTAATACAGATATTCACATATACATGCAAATCTACATGTAGACATATTCATTCACTCTCTATATCTCCCCCTCCCCCCATCTATCTATCTACCTTGCCATCCCATATACCAAGAATTAAGGGAGGGTAACTAGATGGTAAGAAAAACTATATAATTCAATAGATATAATTCAGGTCAAACATATATAATTGAAAGAAAACAATCTCTTTTAGAAACAAAGTGTTCCAAAGGTGATTTGTTGAATTGATTCTGGGACACTTTTCTCCCTAATTTTACTACCTTAACAATAACATTTAAAATGTAACAGAATTACAAGTAACTTAATGTGAAGTACCAACTCCTTCTGTCTCAAGGTTTCAATCTCAGATTCCTCAAAAACTACTGCCCAACATTTGGCTGTTGACTGCTCAATAAAAAAATAATACATGAAAATTATAATTTAAAATATTGTTATTTATTATAGCATCAGGAACTATGAAATACTTAGGGATAGGATGCCTTCTGATACACAAACAGGTACACTGAGTACTACTAAATACTACTAAGAAAAAATAAACATCTGAATAGACATTGTACTCCTGAGGTGGAAGACAGTATTATTAAGCTTTCTATTTTCTTCTAACTATTCTATAGATTCAATGTCATCATAACAAATATACTATACTTATAAAAATACTATCTCTATATACTATATGTCCCATATACTATAAAATACTATATTTATACTAATAAAAATAAGATGATTCAAAAATTCATGTAGAAATACAAAAGACCTATGGAAAGTTTTTAAAAGAACAAAATCAGAGTACAAACATTATCTGATTTTAAGAGCTCTTATAAATCTGCAGTAAGCCAGAATGCTACTACCCTCAATGTAAAAACAAAGTAAATCAAAGTAATAGAATACATAATTGACAATAACTACATAAATATATAGAGAGACAACCAACTTTTGAGAAATTCTCAATGGCAACTCAGTAAAGAAAGTATCCTTTTGACCAAGTGTTGTTAGTACTAGTGGATATTTATATTCATAAGTATAAGCTGTCATCAACATGTTGCTCATACTCAATAAATATAAATAAATTAAATTAAATTAAACATAAAATATAGATCACAGATGTAAACTTAACATTCAAACATATGGACCTTCTAGCACAGGAGAAAAACTTTGTCATCTTGAGGACTAGGCAAAGATTTCATAAGTGAGACACCAAAACCACAATCCATAAATAAGTAGATAACTTCTTTAAAGTTACAAACTTCAGCTCCTCCAAATAAACAGTTGAAAAAGTGAAAAGGCAAACAGCTGTCCAGGATAAAATATTTTAGACTGCTGATCTCCAATAAGATAAGGAAATCTCCGATAAGAAAAGGAATACATGTTATGCAGGATATTTATTCTGACTCCTGCACTGGTGATCTCACATGGGCCAATGCACTCAGGTCTTCAATTCTGATTGGCTGGGCAGTGTGGCACCCACTGGTGCTCCTTGCTATGCCTGTCTTGTTCAGGACAGACAGATGCAGCTGCTGTTTGGTCTCATTTCCCAGCCAGGCTTGCTGAACTCCCTCTAAATGTTTTGCTCACAGGGCGGCTCGTGTGGGTGGCTTTTTCAAAAAGTTGGGGTAAGGGAAGACAGGGAGAACCAGTAGCACTGGGATGGTTGAGGGAAGTTCTGATTCTGTCTGTTCTTCTGTTCTGCTTCTGTGGGGGCAGTTTCAGTCTCCATCCTACCAAGCAAGGATTTTTGTTTCTATCTGAGGTGAAAATCATCAGGAAAAGGAAGAACGAATACTGGCAAGGATTTATACTGTTGGTGGCAATGTAAAGTAGTACAACCAGTATAGGAATCAGTATGGAAGTTCCTCAAAAATTAAAAATAAGTCTGTCTACCTTATAACCCTTCCATACCACTTTGGGGAATATATGTGAAATCAATATACAAGAGATATAGCTGTATACTCATGTTTCTTATAGTTCTGTTAACCACAGCCAAAGTGTTGAATCCGTTGAGGTAACCAACAACTGATAGGTGGATAAAGAAAATGTGATTTTTTCCCCTCTCTCTCATATTATTCAGTCATCAAAATGAAATTATGTCATGCATAAGAAATAGGTTGACCTGGAGATCATTATGTTAAGCAAGGTTTTTACATATTTATGCTCCTTTGTGGAATCTAGTTCTAAAATGATGATCATGATGGGATGAATGTAAAAGGGGTACTGTCTGTAAAGATCATTGGGATGGAAAAGAGGAAAAGATAGAATAATGAGGAATGAAGAGGACCAAAGTACATTAAACATATATGAATAAACATAAATATATATATACATATATGAAGACAACATAATGTTAAACACTGTTTGAAAAAAGGGGTAGGAGAGTATGGAAATATATTTAAAGTAATAAACTTGCTCAAAGTACGCTGTGCAAAGTATACATTGTAATCTTCAAAGTGCACAATGTACACTGTACTTTTGTGGAATTATCACGATGAATCTCTCTCAAATTCTTCATGTATTCTAATTTAAAACAAAATATAGTTTTAGAAATTAAACATATTATTCATGAATTCCCTCCCAAATCACAGAAAAAAATCCAGGGATAGAGACAGGATTATAAAAAAATATATATATAAGATGCTCTTGTCAGATGGAGTAATCCTCAACATATACAATAGAGCCAGATGATATTAAAGAATGGTATACTAACAGAAGCACTGCCAGTTTGAATTGAAAGTGACAGAGAGAATGAAGTGAACAAAGGATATTGGACTTTCAAAATTTTATAAGCTGATAGAAGGACTGCATGTAAACATATACTATCCTTAATGTGAATTAGAAGGAAGAATGGGAGCAGAGCCTTGGACTTAAAAGGTAATACCCCAGGGGCTGGGGATATGGCCTAGTGGCAAGAGTGCTTGCCTCGTATACATGAGGCCCTGGGTTCAATTCCCCAGCACCACATAAACAGAAAATGGCCAGAAGTGGCGCTGTGGCTCAAGTGGCAGAGTGCTAGCCTTGAGCAAAAAGAAGCCAGCGACAGTGCTCAGACCCTGAGTCCAAGCCCTAGGACTGGCAAAAAAAAAAAGGTAATACCCCAGGAACAGAACCTTCCAGCCACAGATCAATATTGAAATGTAATGCTGGTTGGATTAGAAGATTGGAGCTGATGATTTTCTTTCAATTTCTCCAATTTGGACTGGGAATGTCTGTAACTGTTATTTCATGTTTGCCACCATGAATCATTTAAGATTTAACTGTTTTTCTTAGCTCACAGATGCAATGATGAAGAAAGTTTGCCTCTGGGTCATGCCAGAGCCTTTCTCATACCTAGTTAGATATTTTATAGATGACTTTAGATGTGAGCTATAATGTTTTGCTACTTTGGGGAACATTGGACTGAAGTAAATATAGTTTGCATATAGGATAATTGTATAATTTTGAGAGTCAAAGGTGAAACTACAGTAAGCTGTCTAATGATCTGGTCTCTGGAATGTTTACTTTTGTGCCAGTGGAACTTTGTATATATGATTAAGAGTCTTGAGACAGGGAAAGTATCCTGGTTGGTACTACATGTAATAATAAATGTCCTTACTAAGAGACAAAAAGGGTGAATTAATGCAGTATCACTGAAAGGGAGGGGAAAACTGCAAGAAAAACAAGGAGGGAGTGATACTGTTCGTAAGGAAATGTACTCAATACCTGACTTAGGTAACGGTAACCCTTCTGTACATCACCTTACAATAAAAGTAAAAAATAAAGATGTGGAAAATATAATACAAAAATGGGACAAAAGGGAAGTTGGGTGTGACAGTGCACACCTGCAATCCCAGTTCCTGGAGAAATGGAAGCAGGAGGATTATTGTAAAAGGCCAGTCACTCAAAGTTAGTGTGATATCTTATCTGAAAAATAAACTAAAACAAAAATAATGAGGGTATGACTCAAGTGGTGAAGTGTTTGCCTAGCAAAGCTCTGGGTTCAATAGTGATAAGGGAGAAGGGGGCTGGGGCTGGGATATGGCCTAGTGGCAAGAGTGCTTGCCTCCTATACATGAGGCCCTGGGTTCAATTCAGCACCACATATACAGAAAATAGCCAGAGGGGGCGCTGTGGCTCAAGTGGCATAGTGCTAGCCTTGAGCAAAAAGAAGCCAGGGACAGTGCTCAGGCCCTGAGTCCAAGCCCCAGGACTGGCCAAAAAAAAAAAGAAGGGAGAAGGGAAATAGCAACGCAAATAAGGACATAATGTGATGACGAAAGCAAGATATTCTAACCTACTGTTGGCTTGGCTGATAAAGAAGTGGGATTTCTGCAAGGTGCGAGAGAGACACCACAACCCTTACAAGAATGAAGAATATGGGAAGGGGGGAGGGAGGGAGAAAAATGAGGGAAGAGGAGACAAGTTTGATGAGAAATGTACTCACTGCCTTATTTTTTTCAAATTTTTATTATCAGACAGATGTACAGAGAGGTTATAGTTTCATACGTTAGGCATTGGATACATTACTTGTACTGTTTGTTACCTCGTCCCTCATACCCCCCCTTCCTCCCCCTTTCCCTTTCCCCCCATGAGGTGTTCAGTTCACTTACACCAAACAGTTTTGCAAGTATTGTTTTTGTAGTTGTTTTTCTTTTTTTTTACCCTGTGTCTCTCAATTTTGTTATTCCCTTTCAATTTCCTAGTTCTAATACCAGTATACACGGTTTCCAATATACTCAGATAAGATTACAGAGATAGTGTAGGTACAACCACAGGAAGGTGATACAAGAACATCATCATTAATAGAAGCTACAGATACACATGGGACGTTGAAAGTAGTTACAACTGCCTTATGTATGAAACTATAAGCCCTCTGTACATCACTTTGACAATAAGTAAATTAATAAAAAAAAAAGAATGAAGAATATAACCCAAGAAACTAGAACAGGCAAGGCAGAGCATTATTCCTATTAGCTTTCACAGGGAGTATGGCCCTGCTGACACCTAGGTTTTTGACCCATTGATTTTAGACTACTGATCTCCAAGATTATGAGAAAATTACTACTGGGCTGGGGATATGGCCTAGTGGCAAGAGTGCTTGCCTCTTATACATGAAGCCCTGAGTTCAATTCGCCAGCACCACATATACAGAAAAAAAGAAGGGCCAGATGTGGCGCTGTGGCTCAAGTGGCAGAGTGCTAGCCTTGAGCGGGAAGAAGCCAGGGACAGTGCTCAGGCCCTGAGTCCAAGGCCCAGGACTGGCAAAAAAAAAAAAAAAAGAAAATTACGACAAATCAACATACTTTGTCACATAGCTGTAAGCAAATAATACAGGAACCATTAGAGATCATCTAGTTCAGTTGCTCTTAAATAGTCTTCTAAATTCCTGTGCAAGGCTTTAGGACCTCATTTCAAAGCAGGGCACCTAGTCCACAGGTAACAGATTGACTGAAACCAAACTAAGCAACAGGTGTAGGACTTTTTCATGCCACGTTTTCCTAGAATTCAGAGTGCAACTAAACTACTAACAGATTTAAATTGGTGCTGTCTTCCAGAACAAGAAAAATTCAGAAGAGGAAAACAAAAGCATTTTGCTCATATCCAGAACATGCAGAATAACCAAGAGACAAAAATAAAGCTAGCCGCCAGATCCAAGAAACAGTGTGATGGGAAGTTCATCCAACAGCCAAGGCCTAACTCACGAAGAAAAGCTTTCCTACACTCATAAGCAGGGTAGCAAATGATGACCCAAAGGCCAAATCCCCAGTTGTCTATTTTATATACACTGAGGATGGTTTTTGAAATGATTGGAGTTAAATAACATTTTATGACAATGGAAAAGTTAAATGAAATTCAGAATTCAGAATCTGTGAACAAAGTACAAGTAGAACACCACCACATATGCCTTCAGCATATTGTTGTTTTTTATGAGACAGTGAGGTAAAGTAGTTAGGACAAGATATTATGGTCAGAAAAATACTAAAATATTTACTATGAGTGCTTCAGAGAAACTTTTTGCCATCTCTTCTCCAGAGTACCTTTCCAGGAGTTATGAAAGACCAGGCAAGCCTTAGAAGTGACAGTGAGATATCATAAGAAATGTACTCACTGGCCTATTATGTTACTGTACCCCTTTTGCACAACACCTTGTCAACAAAATTTAATTAATAAAAAAATGACTTCCACAGGGGAAAAAAAAGAAGTGACAGTGAGAGAACAGCAACCTTCCTTCTTTACTGAGCATTATGGTAATTGCATCTGAAAAGTAGGCTTTTGCTTCAAAGAGTGGAGCAGCCAGATTAAAGGCTACCTGGAACTCACCCTCATTGGAAGAAGGATATAGGTAATTTGGTGAGGCAGGATAACCATGACTTATATTGACAGGACAGTTCTGATTTCTGGGGTATGATCAAAGCAGGAAAAAGCCAGAAGTGGAGGTGTGGTTCAAGTGGCAAAGTATTAGTCTTACATGGAATAAAACCAAACAAATACGTGAGAGCATGAAGCCCTGAGTTCAGTACCCCCCAGTACCAGCACAAGAAACAACAACAACCTGTTTCGAGGTGACAATAACACAAGAGTATTTTGCTTTTTACACTGAAGAGTGTTCAATTCTCATTTGTGTTTTGGAGAGGCACTAGAGAAAGCAGTATAGCACTAAAACTACTTATTCTTGCATAATTCTTGTTTTGAATGTTAGACACATTCAACAATGAAAAGAGAGGTCATGCGGAAATACTGCAAGCTTTACTCTCCCGAGAATATTGTTGAGATTCTCATACTCCTGGTAAAAAAGTTGTCATTCATAAAACCATTCACTTGCTTTTTCAGTCAACCAGTTAATATTTATTCTGTATTGATTCTGTTCCTTTCCTTTGTAACTATCACTCAGTGTTCAGAAGTGAAATAGTGTAGCAATTGATACATGGAATGATTATCCATCCAAAAGGTAACTCCTGGGCACAATGAAAATATTGGAAATTGAAAATTAATTTCACAAATAAACCTTCAATTTCCCCTAACACATTTATCATTTAATGGCTAAGCAATTATAATGCTATGAACATTCACCTCAATGTGTGTGCTGAAACAGGAAACTAGCAAAGAGAGACAACAGCATTATTACAACTTATTTTGCTTTAAAATTCCAAGTGGATGGTATTCATTCAAACGATATACAGCATTTCCATTATATTTACAAACTTAGGCATTTAAAATTAAAATCTTTTAAAATTAAAATTAAATCTTTTAAAATTAAAATCATTTAAAATCTTGAAAATTTCTAAGCAACCTAAAAAACACTCACCAAAGTTGTAAGCCTACAGAATAGAACACTACCCACTCCAGTATGAACTTTCGCATTAGGAGAAGGTGACTAATTTCACAACATGCATAGACTGTACTGACCTTCTCAGCTATAATGTCCCTGCCATTGTGCTTTACCATGGTTAGAAAAAGCCGTAGAGATCCTGGGGTGGTGGGATGAGCATTGCACCAAGACCACTAGATTAAAAAACTCTCAACTACCTTGAGTAATGGGAGGCAAAGTACAAAAATAGATTATTAAGACAAAACTAATGGGTTGAAAAAGTCAGCTATTAAAAAGGTAAATGAAGACTAATGGTTGACATTGTGAAAATTTCATGGATTCTATTTTGTAAAGACCACTTTTGCAATATGACCTCATAATCTACAAAGTGAAGGAAAAGAGGAGACGCTGTCTCTTTGGAGATCGGTGTGTGAACTTGGGCACATTATGTCACTATTAAGATCTCCAGTCTCTATCTCCACAATCTATCTTGGGTTGGGATAATCACTAAAGACCCTTCCAGTTTTAGGAAAATAAAATTATATGGATCCTGAATGCTATCATCACTCACAGGCACGAGAAAGTTCCTTTTATACAAAGACAAGGCTTGTGTATTTATAAGTGTTAAAAAAAAAAAACAAGGGCTGGGGATATAGCCTAGTGGCAAGAGTGCCTGCCTCGGATACACGAGGCCCTAGGTTCGATTCCCCAGCACCACATATACAGAAAACGGCCAGAAGCGGCGCTGTGGCTCAAGTGGCAGAGTGCTAGCCTTGAGCGGGAAGAAGCCAGGGACAGTGCTCAGGCCCTGAGTCCAAGGCCCAGGACTGGCCAAAAAAAAAAAAAAAAAACTCTTCTGTATTGGTACTGCTTCAAGTTAAACTGGCTTTGAACTGCAATCCTCGGATCTCAGTCTCCTGAGTTGCTAGGATTACAGGCATGAACTACTGGTGACTGGTTCACTATATCATTTTTTTTCTGCTCCTGTGGCTTGAATTCAGGGCCTGGGCACTGTCCCTGAGCTTTTTAGCACAAGGCTAGTACTCTACAATTTGAGCCACAGCTCCACTTCAGCTTTTTGTGGTTATCTGGAGCTAAGAGTCTCAAGGACTTTCCTGCCTGGGTTGGCTTGTAACCATGATCCTCAGGCCTCAACCTTCTGTCACTATATTATTTTTAACTACACAAATCTATCTATCTATCTATCTATCTATCTATCTATCTATCTATCTATCTATCGTCTATCTATCTATTTATCTATCATCTATCTACCTTACTACCTACCTACCTTCCTACCTATCCATCCATCCAATAATTCACCCCTTTCTCCATCCACCTTTAAGGAATAACAAAAATTGAAAGGAATTATCATCTCTGGTTTATTAAGATTCTTATCTCCTCTATATGAAAGCACAAGAGAAACAATTAAAAATCAAATGTGTCTGTATATAAAGTCTAAAGCAAGGTTTCTTTTTAGCCTAATATCTATATTCACTGATTCCTCCATTACATCCACATGGTTCTTTTTTGATGTACATTTGTCTCTAACATTCTAATTTCCAATACCAATATTTTAATTTTATTAAACTGTAATATCAGATTAGAAACTCTAAGTGTGCAAGATTATTTTCTGTGTCCCATTTTAGCCAAAGTAAAAATATCTGCCTCAATTTATTTATCTATGAGTCATTAAGAACACATTATTCAGTATCCATGTATTTGTGTAACTTCTACTCTTGCTCTTGGTAACATGGCAGAAACCAGAGGTGACTATGTTAAATAAGATAAGCAGACACAGAGACAAATACCATATTCTCTCTCATTTTCAGCAATAAGTCAATGTCATAGAGGAACAGAAGGGAATAGTGGTCATTAGGGAAGGAGGGATGGGGAAAAGTTCAACAAGGGGCTCCAGAACACAGAGTGAAGTACTTTTGGTTCTTCTTTAATACGATAGGGTAATTATTGGTTGAAAATGCTATATTTCAAAATGACTAGAACATAATATTCCCACCACAAAATGACTAATGGTTGAAGAGATGGAAATGCTTACTTCTTTAATTTGATTATTACACACTGTATACATATACTGAATCAACATAAAGTACTTCATAGAGATGTACTAATATTCCATCTCAATAAGAATGTATGGGTCTGTTCAACTAGTTGTCACCCATCTGGACTTTACTCTCTAGGAAAATCTTATACTAATAAAACTCAAATCCTCTCTTAGGCGTGTGGGGTGGGGGCGTTTTGGTCCTGGGGCTTGAAAACAGGGTATGGGCTCTGTCTCTGGACATCTTTGTTTTGCTCATGGATAGCAAGCTTACCACTTGAGCTAGTGCTCCACTTTTGGCTTTTTGGTGGTTATTTGGAGATAAGATACTCAAAGACTTTCGTGCCCAGGCTGGCTTCAAACTCTGATCCTCATATTCCAGCCTTCTGAGTAGCTAGGATTACAGGCTTGAGCCACCAGTGCCTGGCTATTAGCTTTTATAAAGCAAAGTAAGTTATAGTCAGTTTCTTCATTAAATGGTAAGGATATGTTTCACTGATATCTCAAAAGAAAATCTATGTTTGGTGGGATCCAGTAGAGGGGGATAGACAAATGAAGAGAAGAAGTGTGTGTATGGAAAACAGTAAAAAAAAATATATTAAATGTGTATTCTGTAAAAGAAAGAAAATTGAGGGTAGGGATGAGGTTGGGAGGGATAGGGGAGGATGGTGGAAGGGGTGACATTGATCAAGATTCATTGTATTGTATTACTTTGTCGAATGGCAAGTTCTTTGTACTACTACATAAAGATAAAAATATCATTGAAGAAGTGAGATTAAATTTTCCTCTATTCATTCTAAATCAATCCAAATACAAATCTCATTACCCCTAATTTCCTATATTGTTACTGTTTTCTTATTTCACTTTGACTAAGAATCATGGGATAAAATGCTACAATCTTTAGTACTGGAAATGAGGGTCTTTGCTTTCTCTTAGTTTATAACAGTTACTTTCTGGCTTCAGAAGCCCCGATACTTACCCTAGTGTTTTCATATCCCTGAAGGAAATGACTTTCCACTGGGGAAAATAAGGTAGCTCCTGATGCCCACTTAAGCTGGCATAATGAAGCATGGCCAGGTGGTGAATGAAACACTGAGGATCTATTAATTTCTCAACTAGACAAAGGTGGAGTACACAAGACCTGATTTCAGTTATAAAACAGATGGAACCGGGGTTTTCTTGCAGCTCAGAATTTATTAGTGAAAGGGGATTGGGTCACTTGGTGTTTATATGCTTGACCCCTACAGCTATGTCCTGGCTGTAGTGAGGAAGAAGGATGCCTACATTGGAGGCCACAGGTGGTATAATCCCAGGAATACACTGAGCCCGGTCTTCTGGGATCCTGGTGCTATGATAGGGGGCCAGCACTATCAGATAGGCTCCACTTCTGTTTTATTTGGTTGAGCTGGAGAAATGATATCTTTCAGGATCTCAGCATAGTATGGGCTGAAAACATCCTGATTGTAATGTATCAGGCTAACAAACTTCCAGCCCAGTTCTGCCAACTCCCCTTCGATGAATAGAAGGCCTCCAGGGAAGTCTAGAAGAGACTCTCGCATGCCACGAACTAAACAGCATTTGAAGAACAAGCGAATCCGCTGTTCTGTGAACAGGGGAAAAAAAGAATGAAGAGATTTCAGAAGAAATTCACAGAACACTCTACTCACCAAAGCTTTAAGTGAACTGAGTTTTCAGTGACTAACGCACTCAATTGTATAAATTTTATAAATGAGATTTTTTTGTTATGTCCTGTTTTGGAAGAAGGAATGCCATCAATCTCCTAAAGATAATGTATTATCAAAAGCTGGTGAGATAAGGCTGGAGGTGTGGCTCAATAACAAAGCACTTGCCTTTGTAAGGTCCTGAATTTAATCCTTAGCACTGCAATATAAATAAATAAATGAAACAATGCAGGGACAGTAAAATTTTGGCTGTTTATAAGACTACATATCTGTGAATGATGGACATCTGAACCAATAAAAAGATCACTGGAATTCTATGGGTAGCCACTACACTAAGTTCTGACCCATGTATCCATAGTAGATTATAGTTGAAGTTAAAAGCAAGCTGGCCAAAGTAACTATTTCCATGCTATGTTGGAGCAAATTCTGTAGCCTAACCTTGCATCAATACCATTGAAAATGGTAGTTTAAAGAATGGAACCCAGAACGGACTTCCGAACATAGGTCTTGAACTGTAGTTACAGAATGAACAGGAATGACTTAGTAGGGTTAATGGGACAATAACTCACATCTCAGAAAGAGATTTATTTCAAAGCCTACACATCAGATATGCAGAAACAAAAGCTAAAATACTTGTCTATTTTACCTGTCTATTTTAAAATAGTACCAAATACCTGTCTATTTTAAAATGTTTTAGTAACTCACTGCCATAGCAGAGTCTGTCTGCCCATCCTACAAATTATTATTGCTTTTCCCTACAACTATTTTGGTGGCTCTTACCAATGATGATACGAATGCAGTTTTCTTTCTTGGCGATGTTCTGGAGTTGGCTTACAAGTGATGCCTTGCTTTCACTGCTCAGAGCAGCGAGGCCCTTGTCCTTGAGGCCTTGATTAATCTCCTGAGGTACTTGTTCACTCACTCTCAACATAGTCTCTTCAGGCCTAGATAGTAGACAGTAAAGTACAGAGTCTCTGACACAGGAGTGAAGTGCAGTAAACTTCATACCAGAAGTTAGGTCCACTCAAGGGAAAGTTCTAGTACCTCTCCACCAACATATAGCACAAGCCAGTGGGCATGCAAAATATTTTCATTGCTACTCTCAATATGCTAAGTAATTCATAAACATAGCATGATATGAAATAAGATTCAAAGGAAATAAGAAGAATTGGAAAATGTTTAGGTCTATCCTTTGATCCACTCTATCTTTAGTGCTTGTAAATTTTATTTAAAACCAATGCAACAGCAATACTTACAAGACAATATGCTATAAACCAACTGTGCAACTCAGCAGAGGGTGGGGAAGGAACCAAGGAGTGGGGAAGGTGGGAGAAATAAGAAGGAGGAAGTAAAAAGTTTGATAAGAAATGTACTCGCCTCCTTACATTTGCAACTGTAACCTCTCTGTACATTACTTTGACAATAAAAAAATCGTAAATAAAACCTTATTTAAATAGTTTTATAGTATTTTCCAAAAATTAAGAAACTTGAACTTCGAATTCTTATTTATTTTAGAATACTATCCTGGAATGTCATAACTAATCAGTACTATTGATCAAGTGGTCAACGCCTGGGTATACATAACACAAACCCAGCATCACTCAATGAATTATGTAATGAATCATTCATTGAATAAAGACTATTTATAGCAATTTAGCCTTCACAATTTTCTCTCTGGATCTCCACCAAACCAGCTTTACAGAAAATCCTCAAAAATGTACTATACAGGGAAAATTAATCAAGATCACAATACAGACCGAGAAATGCACCCTAAATAGAAAACCAGAATATTAGATCAAGAAATGGGAAGACACAGCTTTTAACAAGATAGCTATAATGAAAGGAACAAATGATCATCTCTCAATCTTAACTCTCAACATCAATGGACTTAATTCTCCAATCAAATGACATAGGCTCATAAGTTGGATCAAAAATCAAGATCCCTGTGAAAGCTAATAGGAATAATGCTCTGCCTTGCCTGTTCTAGTTTCTTGGGTTATATTCTTCATTCTTTTTTTTTATTAATTTACTTATTGTCAAAGTGATGTACAGAGGGCTTATAGTTTCATACATAAGGCAGTTGTAACTACTTTCAACGTCCCATGTGTATCTGTAGCTTCTATTAATGATGATGTTCTTGTATCCCCTTCCTGTGGTGTACCTGCACTACCTCTGTATCTTATCTGAGTACATTGGAAACCGTGTATACTGGTATTAGAACTAGGAAACTGAAAAGGAATACCAAAATCGAGAGACACAGGGTAAAAAAGACAAACAACTACAAAAGCAATACTTGCAAAACTGTTTGGTGTAAATGAACTGAACAACTCATGGGGGGGGAAGGAAAAGGGGGAGGGGGAGGGGGTAATGAGGGACGAGGTAACAAACAGTACAAGAAATGTAATCCAATGCCTAACGTATGAAACTGTAACTTCTCTGTACATCAGTTTGACAATAAAATTTTAAAAAAAATTCTCTCTGGAAAAGTTTTATTTAGTTCTGCGCTAAACCTCAAATGCAACTTATTGAAAATACTAACAATCTGTGGAGCTGGTTCTTGAAGGCCTTATTGTGGCCTCAATGAAGATTAATAGTAATGTACTGCTTGGCTATGTCCCAAATACTACATTGATTTTCTATTCTAAGTATATCTATGAAACATACTTGGAGTTAAATTCCTGTGTCAAGGTCTTGGTGATACATCTCAATTTTTCCAAAAATTCAGGTGATCTAAATAAAACACTTCCAGTGAAACTTCTAGCCACTAACAAAACTGAGGCCAGCACAGTCAAATGCTTCAACTTGGAATTCATCTTCTGAAGCCGAATTCTGTCCATTAGAAGTGTCTGAGGAGGCAGAATGGAATGGGCTTTCAGGAAAGGAGGGCTCCAGTGGAGGCTTTGAAAACAACAACAAGAGGCCATGGTCTGACACACATTCTTACCTCTGGGAATTCTTCATTTCCATAATCCTTGAGAAGGAGGTTCAAGTAGGCTTGGTACAGCACCATTGTGAGACTAGGAGGCTCTGAGTTCTCCACCTCTTGATCAGAAAATGACCATGTCATGCTGGTAGAGGGACGAGGAACGTCAGAACTTGGAAATGGTGTGGTGAGGTCTCTGGCTGCATCAGTTAGCCATATTTTTGTGCATATGAGGAAATCTGTGACAGAAAAGGGGGCATGTATTTTTAAACTCCAACAATTGCAGGCTAAGACTTGGAGATATGTAAAAAAACATGTGACTTTTAAGGTTTTTCTGTCTTAAGAGAAGTACTTCTTCCTATCTCTGACGTAGTAAGAAACTTCCTGTTAAAAAATAGGAAATCAGGCTGGGGATATAGCCTAGTGGCAAGAGTGCCTGCCTCGGATACACGAGGCCCTAGGTTCAATTCCCCAGCACCACATATACAGAAAACGGCCAGAAGCGGCGCTGTGGCTCAAGTGGCAGATTGCTAGCCTTGAGCGGGAAGAAGCCAGGGACAGTGCTCAGGCCCTGAGTCCAAGGCCCAGGACTGGCCAAAAAAAAAAAAAAAAAAAAGGAAATCAACAAGTTTGACAAGAAATGTACTCACTACCATATATAACTGTAACTGCTCTGTATATCAAGTTGACAATAAAATTAAAAATACAAAAAATAGGACGCTCTTAAAATTTAAACCTACCTGGCTGTTTATCAAGAAGTTTTTGGAATTTAGCTCGTTCATGCTGGATAGAATGTTCCTGCCAGTAGGGATGAAGGTACTTGACAGTATCATTCACCATGTCCATTTTCATTAGACTCAGAACATGGAAGATTCCCCTGTCATAAAAACAGAATATTTATGTAATAAAAAAGTCTAATGTGGGACTGTAGAACTCAAGAAGGCATCATAAAATTGAAGTTATTTCAGAGTTAGAAAGGGCCTTTAAACTAACAGATAAGCTGCATACCAGTGGCTCATATCTCTAGTTCTAGTCAATCAGAAGGCTGAGATTGGAGGACCAAGGTTCAAGCTAGACTAGGCAGAAAAGTCCAAGAAATTTCATCTCCAAAACAACCAGCAAAAGCCTAAACAAGAATTAAGGCAGAAGTAGCAGAGGGTCAGCCATGAGCATGCAAATCACAGCCCAAGGCCCTGTGTTCAAGTCATGGTACCCGCACACAAAAAAATAGATATACTTCAATTTACAATTTGATATTATTTGAATGTGCCCCCTCAAAGCATGTGTTGGAATCTTACTCATCAGTTTGACAGTATTTGGAGGTGAGTCACAATGGGAAGAGTTTAGGCCACATAGTGAAAAGGCATCTTTAGGAGAGCATACTATGGTTTAAATACTGTTTTCCCCAATCAATATCCATGTGGAAGCTAAATATCAAGAGGAGGAAACCCTATCCAACTATGATTTTATAGGTGAGGCCTTTGAGGGTGATTAGGATTATATAAAAGAAAGAGACTCTGACACACATTTTGCTGTCTCTTACTATATGGTGTCCTGCACCATCCTGGGTCTCTGCCAACAAGAAAATCATGATTGTCTGCAGGTCCTTGACACGGAACCTTCAAAATGGGAGTCAACATTAACTTTTTTTCCCAAAGGTACCCAGACTGTGGAACCACATTAGTAGCAACAAACAATGGACAAAAATAGCTTGTCTACATTCTCACCTCAGCAAGTCTGCTGGATCTTTTATACTCTCTAGTGTCTTCACTGCTTCATCTCTGACTGGTGCACATAATAGGCCCATCCAATTAAGAATGTAGGTAGAGAGATGAAGAACATCTAGGACTCCTTGTTCTGTCTCTTGCTTGAAGAGATTCAGGTCCAGAGATTCCTCAATCTCATTTCTTAGTCGATTCTGGTGTGGTAATAGGAGTGACAGCAAGATCTGCCCAGAAAAGGAAATGAAAAAAGCCAAATCCTCTTTAGAATTTCTTCAATTCTTTTAGGTTAAAACCACCCAGACCATGTTTTTTAGAGGTAAGGAAAGAAGATCTCTAAATTTCTTAGAGAAGGTTTCTTTGGGATCATTTTATAGACGTAGTTATAATTTTCAAGCAATAGGAAGGATATAAATAGTGTGATACAAAAAGTACAGGATATAAAAATATATACCACACACCACTACAAGGGGATGTGGTATTCATAAAATGCTTTCACTACAAAGGGCAAGGATGAAGTAAAGGATAATTAAAGAATGACTAGAAATAGCTGTTTGACTCAAAATTTTACTTCTATGCTCCTAGTGTATGAAAAACATAGTGGCAATCCAGTGAAATTTTGCTTAATTGTTATATTGCCCTGTCAGAGCAATATCCTATCAAGCTACACTTCATAAATAATATGAAGCCTCCATATTATCTATGTTCAGAAAGTGTGCTACTTAGGATACTAGTAGACACTGAAACCCCAAGGGTCTAGGATGTCTAGGCACTTCATATAAACAAATGTAAGGTTATTTACCTCCTTGACATTTTTTATTAGTTCAAGAGCACAGGTAAAATCTGGAGGAGTACTTGATAGTTGTTCTTTCAGATGATCCCAATAAGCATTGTACATTCTCTCCACAAACCTGCTGTCATGACTAGCAAGAAAGCAAATAAGAAAATGTATTTTTACTTACAGAATTCAAACAGGATAGTTGTGTTTCAAACAGTACTTAACATCATGAGAAAGTATTAAATTGATAAGTCAGAGGAGCTATGCTTAGACTTGAAAAAAGGTTGAGTGATTAGAAGATAGCCTTATTCAAAACCATTGGTCGAATCCTCTCAGAATAGTACCTATAATTTCAGTTTTCCACATACAGTAGAAAGAACCATGAAGCAGAGTTTGGGACCCTGAATTCTGACTATGATACTCTAGCTTAAATGTGGGACTTGGTTTCCACTTCCATATACTTAAACCTTTGAACTAGATCATGATTTTTTTCTTCAGGCCTGAATTATGAGCAAGGGATTTTCTCTGTTGAAAGGAGGTCTTTCAGACATTTCATATTCAGCACACCCCTTCAAACTTGTTCCTCAATTATAATTGGTGCTGCAAGCTAGAGAGGTTGACTTTTTTCCCTAAAAGCATACCTTTCAGACAGAAATGCATGTTTTTGTTTTAAACTGCAAACAACACCAAAATAAAGGTATGTCTAAGTTTCTTCCCTTACATATCAATCTAACTCATAATGCACCACTAACTTATTTTTTCCGGTCCTGGGGCTTGAACTCAGGACCTGGTTACTGTCCCTGAGCTTCTTTTGCTCAAGGCTAGCACTCTACCACTTGAGCCACAGCGTCACTTCCGGCTTTTACTATGTAAGCAGTACTGAGGGATCAATCCTGGGGCTTCATGCATGCTAGGCACTCTACCAGTAGGCCACATTCCCAGCCCAGGCATCAACTTTTAGCTATCTGGAATGTGCTAGAACACTTAATTCCTTTCCACCCATCCTCCTTATTTACTTGGTAAGCACATCTCAGAGATTCTGTTTCCTAACTATGTCTAGAATCCACCCCACCTATCATCATCTCTTACCTGGATTATTACATTCATCTATTAAGTGTCCACTCTGACTCACAGAGTTGTGCCTCCCACAATGCCACATATTGTTAATAAAATAATTGATTTTCTTAAGAAACAAATCTCATGATGATATTCTCGATGAAAGTTCTTCAGTAAATCTCTAACACCAGCAGGACACAGAGTCTTTAGACCCTACAGGATCCTATTTTTCCTCTACTCTTCATTACTACCTTCCATTTCCTAACATTGTATACTCCAACAATAACATACTGCTTATAGTAAATATATGATTGTTCTACATCTATGTCTGACTCTAAAGAGAAATATCCTTTCTTCCTGGACCACCTGAAAAGTCCATATTCATATTCCAAGGTTCAACTCAAAAGTTAGCTCATCAGGAAAGGCAATACTGATCTTCCCCAAGCAGCTGAGCGCTAACATATAAATCCAGACATTAGATATTAGAAAACTTATCCCTCTGTAAAACATCTATTTGATTGTCTTCCCTACAGAAGTTTCTTCATGGTAGACAGACAGCTAATTCACTTATATGTTCTCAACACTCAATATTCTACTTTTACCTCACAAGTATCCAGTAAATGTCTGAAAAAAGGATGGATGACAATGAGATTTCCCTTAGGAGCCTATCACTAATATCATTTTATAAACACCAATGTAAAGTAGTTAATAATCTATAAAGAAAAAAAATCTATAAAGAATAACCCCTAGCTGGGCACTTATGGTGCATGCCTGTAATCCTAGCTACCAGGAGTCTGAGATCTGAGGATCATGGTTCAAACCAGCCCAGGCAGGAATGTCTGAGACTCTTATCTCAAATTAACCACCAGAAAGCCAGAAGTGGCGCTGTGGGTCAAAATGGTAGAGCTCAGGGACAGTGCCCAGACCCACTACCAACGACAAAAAAAAAGAAGAAAGAACTCCAAACTATTTCAGCCTTTTCTATTAGTGCATATGAGAAAATTTAAAAGCTCTAGATAACTATTTCCCATTTCATTTACCCACTTATTACCACCATGACCTTTAAACTTTAATATTCCTTCACTCTCCAAGTCTGACTTTTCTATACACCCCTGCCAGCAGGAAAATAAATCTAACTTGGACTTCATGTATATGAATGAAGTGAAAAGGATCCTAAGAGACCCATGTTTGGTGAAGTCTTCCTTCAGGGGAGCTGTGCTTAGCATGATCAGTGTTGGTAATAGGCAGGGCAAATCTAGTATGTGTGAGAATCAAGAGAACTGCTGGCAGAAAGGTGCTTTTCTAACGCAATCCTTAAAGTGGCTGAAAATTTACAAATCCAATAGAAGCATTCAAATCATACTTGCCGAATGACTTATGTTTATATTGCAATATCAAGATAGATAAGGGGCTGAAAATGTGGCTTAGCGGAAGAGGCTTGCATAGCATGCAGGAAGCCCTGGGTTCGATTCCTCAGCACCACATAAACAGGAAAAGCTGGAACGGGTGCTGTGGCTCAAGTGGTAGAATGCTAGCCGTTGAGCAAAATGAAGCAAAAAATCATTAGGAGGAACCAAAATTAAGCCAATTATGAAGTAGAAATGTTCCGGAAATACCTTATTCTATAAAGAATTGACAACATTACTATTAGAAAAGTAACTTGTTTATCTGTTGGGATCCATTTTCCCCTTGATGGAAGGGGCTTGATGCACCTCCCCCAGCCCTGGGGAATGTGGCCCTTCTACCCCCTCTGGATTGGAATCCAGAGGAACCGGTTGGGCAAACAGCCCCCCAACCTCCTAGCCAGCCCGGCGCCTACCAACCTGCCCTGGTTCGGCGCGGTCAAGTGACATTAGCCCTTGGGGGTCAGGTGATACCTTTCAGCCTATCGACATCCTGGCCAAACCCCTTCCTCGGAATCATCTCCCCTTGTCCTTCTCTTAATAAAGTCAGTTCGCTCTAAGAAGCCGGCCCCGTTGCATATGTTCGCCAGACTTCTAGCATAAGGAGGCGATCACATATCTGCGGCAGATCCCATGCACGTCAGGTCGGAGCTGACCCCCCGTTCCACTCTAACTTACCTGCAGGTCGGGTGATTAGGGGAGAGGGCGAGAAAGGAGGGTGGAAAGAAAGAAGGAAGAGTCCGAGCTGGGAGGGGCAAAAAAACCCCAACATTGTGGCGCCCACGTGGGTTGCACGAATCTACGCAAGGAAGCCCGGCTCCCGTCCGACCCTGACGAAAACAGGTTGGAAATCCTGAGACACGTGGTCCTCCCACCCCAGGTAAGAGGATGGGACAAGTCCAGAGTCAGCGAAACAGTTCACCCCTTAAAATCCTAAAGTTCACCCTCCGAAACGCGGGGATTAATATCTCAGAGCCCTGCGCCATACAAATTTGGGAGAAATTGACCCACAGGGTACCGTGGCTAACTGGAGCCAACACGGAGGTAGAAACAGCAAAATGGGGAAAACTCCCACTGCGAGCCATTAAGACCCGCAAGGCTTGCCTCTCTTGGGACCCCGGCGGGGAGTCCCTGGATTCAGGAGAGGGCAGCCGGAGGTAATTTTGATTTGGAGGGGGCCCCCGACGCCCCACTCTGAGAGGCCCAGGGACGAAAGCACGTTTGGTCCCCATGACACACACACACACACACACACACACACACACACACACACACACACACACCCAGCCGGGAGAGGAGCAGAGCAGCCGCAGGCTTGCTACCCCTCCCCCATGGGAGGCTCAGCTTGGCTCTATACATATGCAGATTTCGGCAGCCCTGAGCAGCCGCTTTTCAGCCAGCCATAGCAGCCGCTTTTCAGCCAGCCATGGCTGCCGCCGCGCCCTGCAGCAAAAAAAAAAAAAAAAAAACGGCCTGGCCACTTTTAAATTCGGAGGCCTTCATGGGAGTTGCAGGAAACTACAGATTTCCATGAGTTCTGGAGAAAGGTTCTTGAGAGAGGTGGGCCGAATGCGCCCTGGGCAAAATATCAACTTTACGGCCTGACTTTCAGATTCCCCACCAACCAAGGCAATAAACAGCCTGAAGCCCCTTGCTGGGCAGTCCCCATTGCTCCCGATATAAGGCCAGAGACAGTAATCATGATATTTGGAAAAAAGTTCCGATTCTTAATTGATACAGGAGCAGATCGGACCATATGCATTTAAATGGACAACATTATTATTGGATCAGCAGATGTTCAAGTGCTAGACTTGGCCTATAGCAAGGCCCAAACACTCCTTCAAAGAGGAGGGCTACGTATAGCCAGTGACAAGGTTCAGAAAGTATACCCCTTTAAGATCTGATGTTATTACAATAACTCCATCACTTCAAACAGCCTTCCAGAAAATCCAATTGGCCTTAAATAAGGCACAGCTGGCACGCTACAAGCCTGAGTGCCCACTTTGCCTTTGGATCCTCCCCGGGTCTGAACTCTCCTCAGCTGTAATTACGCAATCAGGCGAGCCCCTTCAATGGGTGCACGCATCAGTGGGAGGAGCTCCCAGGGTTTATTCTCAGCTAGACCAGCTAGCTGACTTGGTAATTAAGGGCAGGGATACTTCCCTAAGACATTATGGAAGAGATCCTGACGTGCTAACTATTCCCTACCGGTTGTCAGGTTTTGAATGGGTCAGAAGAAATAATGCACGTGTGTCTAGTGCCCTGGAGGGCTTTATGGGTAAGATAGATTGCCACTATGGCACTTCAAGATGGGTGACCTCATTTTCCAGGCTACAATGGACACCCCCTGTGCTTTTCTCTACCAAGCCTCTTGTCAAGGCTGCCAATGTGTTTACAGATGGCGGATGAGCCAGCTCTGCCGTAGTGGTGCGCTCCGCCTCGCCCCCTGCCGGTGGGAAAGAGAACACCCATTACTTTGAAGCCATCACTGGCTCTGCACAATTTAAAGAGTTGTATGCAGTTGCCTTGGCACTGACCCATGTTAAACAGCCAATGAACTTGTTCTCTGATAGTCTGTATGTGGTTAATTTGCTACCCAACCTGGTATGTTCATATATCAAATTGGATGAAAACCCAATCACTCCTCTGATGATCCAAGTCAGGTCTCTGTTAAAAGAGCGGAGTGAGCCTATATTTTTACAGCACCTTCGTGGACACCAAGGACTGCCTGGGGACCTGACACAAGGTAATCGTATGGCTGACCAGCTGGCCACTAATGGAACCATTATAGCTGTGGCCATTGTACAACCTCAAAATCTCCAAATGGCCAAAGGACTTCATGAGCGTACTCACTTAAATTGGAGAGGGTTACATCAGAGATTTCCTTCAATTCCTATAAAAGACTTAAAAATGATTATAAGGACTTGCAAATCGTGTATGCCTTTGGTGCAAGTCCCTCCCCTGCAATCTCCAGGGGTGAACCCAAGAGGGTTAAAACCTAACTTAATTTGGCAGACTGATGTGACGCACTACGCTCCCTTTGGAAGGCTAAAATATATATTTATGTCTATTGACACATGCTCTGGCGCGTGTTAGGCCTCTCTGCATACCGGGGAAAGAGCACGGCATGCTGAAAGCCACTTCTTACAATGTTTTGCTATCCTAGGACTGCCTTTACAGGTTAAAACAGATAATGGACCTTGTTTCACCAGTAAGCCTTTACAGGCATTTTTCCAAATGTGGAATATTAAACATACCACTGGAATACCTTATAACCCAAAGGGTCAAGCCATAATTGAGAGGCATAATAAGACCCTGAAGGATCAATTATTAAAACAAAAAGGGGGGGAAGCCCCCATGACCAGCTGAGGACAGCGATGTTTACATTGAATATTTTAAATTTCTCTAAGGACCAACCTCTGTCGGCTTTCCAGAGACACTGGTCAAGCCAAACACCCTACTTAAAAGTGGAGGTCCGGTGGAAGGATCCTCTGACAGGGGCGTGGCGTGGTTATCAGTGCCGGAAGGGGTTTCGCCTGTGTTTTCCCCACTGGGGAACCGAATCCAATCTGGATACCGGCTAGAGATGTAAAATATTGTCCATCAGAATGACCACCCAAGGGCACCTGCCCTTGAGGGATGTCTCCTCTTGTTTCCTCTCAGGAAAGCAAAGACCGAGGTGGAATTTGCTATGGAGAAATGGGAAAGCCTGCCTGCACCAGCGATGGACCCAGTGTTGGCCCTGTTTCTTCCCTGGACCCTGCCTGACGCCCTTTGGAGTAACGTTTGCTGTGGCAGCGTGGCCCACAGCCTTGCACAAGGACCAATGGGAAATGTTGCACGGTTGTTCCTCCCTTCACTCCCCCCTTTGCTGCTTATCTCAGGGGTCCCCATTGGAGGGAAATAGGAGCTAAAGGACTTGGACACTTTAATGTTTTATGATAAATGTTTATAATAAGCAAGGGATTGGCACCTTGCTGCAATGTTTACTATGAAGTGTTTACTAACCTCAGTTGTTAAGTTACCAGCATCCTGGCTGCCACATCGCCAGGACCTGAACCTGCCCCTCTACCTCACCATCGAGGGAAGGAAGACCCATCTGCGCTACCTTGAGCGACACTAGACTGGACCAGAACTCCTCTGTTTTCCATGGACTGACCCAGATAAGAGACCCTCCATTGCCTTGTGCCTATGTTGTAATTGCTCATGTGTTACAGTTGCTCATGTTTGCATTTGCCTTGTATTACGATTGCTTATGCTCATGTCTGCTTTATGCTCCCATTTACATTATGTTTACATTGGGTCTCTTATTGTAAGCGATGGGCCAGAGATGTCTGGGTACCAAGCGGCCTTTGGCCTTTTAGCCATATAGGAACCCCATGAGGCTAGTCACTCGACCCCTAGGACCTGCTGCTCACTGAGGTCCGCTGGCATGAGAGAAAATTATAAGGGCTTTCTTTCGAGTGCCAATCCCACTCTCTCCATGGTCCCTCATCGGGCCCGCCAGCCCGGCAGGAAGGTCAGCCTGAAGAGCTAGGGCGTTAGCCCAAGACGGGTAAGACTCCCCTTGGGGGGGTGCAACCTAAGACACGGCACGCTCTAGAGTAGGGCGCCTCCTGCTGTTCGAAAAAAAAATAAATATAAAAGAGGCAGATGTTGGGATCCATTTTCCCCTTGATGGAAGGGGCTTGATGCACCTCCCCCAGCCCTGGGGAATGTGGCCCTTCTACCCCCCTCTGGATTGGAATCCAGAGGAACCGCTTGGGCAAACAGCCCCCCAACCTTCTAGCCAGCCCGGCGCCTACCAACCTGCCCTGGTTCGGCGCGGTCAAGTGACATTAGCCCTTGGGGGTCAGGTGATACCTTTCAGCCTATCGACATCCTGGCCAAACCCCTTCCTCGGAATCATCTCCCCTTGTCCTTCTCTTAATAAAGTCAGTTCGCTCTAAGAAGCCGGCCCCGTTGCATATGTTCGCCAGACTTCTAGCATAAGGAGGCGATCACATATCTGCGGCAGATCCCATGCACGTCAGGTCGGAGCTGACCCCCCGTTCCACTCTAACTTACCTGCAGGTCGGGTGATTAGGGGAGAGGGCGAGAAAGGAGGGTGGAAAGAAAGAAGGAAGAGTCCGAGCTGGGAGGGGCAAAAAAAACCCAACATTTATCAGTACCTATTTAATCTGTAGAAAATTAAGAGAAGCTGCTAGGAGCTACATTTGAAAAGATCTGAAATTCACTCTGTCTTTCATTATTAGCTGAGAGCCTGAAATGAACATTTCAGCAATAATTATATTGGTTTATTTCACATTTAAATGTAATTTGATACTTCAATACTTTTAAATGAATAACTACACTGGTTACTTTACTTTTTTATTTGGTGGTACTATTTAAGACTAAGACTCAAATATTAAATTTATTCATATCATTCTTCTAACATGAATAAAACCATCTGTGCTATATTTCTATGTGAGAAAGAGGGAGCAGAAAAAAAATGGAAGTGGAGGGGTTGGGGATATGGCCTAGTGGCAAGAGTGCTTGCCTTGTATACATGAAGCCCTAGGTTCGATTCATCAGCACCACATATATAGAAAATGGCCAGAAGTGGCACTGTGGCTCAAGTGGCAGAGTGCTAGCCTTGAGCATAAAAGGAAGCCAGGGACAGTGCTCAGGCCCTGAGTTCAAGGCCCAGGACTGGCAAAAAAAAAAAGACCTTGCTTGAGCAAGGTCTGTCATAACAGAAAAAAATGGAAGTATTTGTACCTGTCTGCAGGTAAAGCTTTCTTTTCCATGTAGAGATCTTCCTTTCCCATGATATGAGCAGTACTCCGCTTGGAATCATCATTAGCTGGCTGTGTCAGATCTTTAACAAGAAGGATTTCAGGTTAGCTCTCTAGAAGAGCATAGCAGTCACCAACAGTGAATACACAAAACAATTTCTATTTGATTCAAAGATTTATTCACGTAGTAAAGTCCTGCTAATCTTGACTCATCAAGTAAAACTTACATAGAGTCACTCAACCTTTTAGCATTTCAGATTTTCTGAACTCTGTCCTTCAATAGCGCTGGAAACTCAGAGAACTCAGGCATATGGAGAAGAAGTCAGCTTACAAAAAGCAGAAGGTGAAATTTATGTCAAAATCTTTCCCTTGAACAGTAGGTAAGAGGGATAGTCAAGATGGTTAGAGAGCAAGAATTAGCACTTGCCTGTTCCTCCAAAAAGAACTAAAATAGCAGGTGTATAACTGCCTGCTGAAGTGACTGCATATGAAGAAGTAAATGGCATAAGTCAGGCTTCTCTCATTATAATCTCAGAGAACTTTGGGCCTGCAGTTCCCAAGGACTGTGATTCAGCTGGCTGAGCATATCCATGAAATCTTGAGTCATGTATATATAAGTGACCTAGAGTAACCCTGCATATAACCTTGAGACTGAGTGCGCATGTGAGACCATGTATGGCCACCTTTGGCCATGTCTAGAGAGAGAATAAACTGCACTATGAGGAGCTGCAACTGGAAGACAAGGGGCAAGGGTTGTGCTGATGGAAATAATGTAAGCCTGTAAACAGTGTGCTGTTGCATTTATGAACAGACACGCCTGTAAATAATAAAAGCATGACCATCTATTTTCATCGTTCTTGGAACTTTGTCTTTGGCCTGTCTAAACCAAAGGAGAATCTGGGAACTTGCAACACAGCATGAGAAATTGGAATTCAATAGGATAATAGTGAAAAGTTTGGGGCTGGGAATGTAGTTTAGTGGTAGAGTGCTTGCCTAGCATGCATGAAGCCTTGGGTTCCTTTCCTCAGTACCTCATACACAAAAATAAAAGAAACAGTAGTGAAAAGTTTGTAAAACCCAGAGATCTAGGACTGGAACATAGCTAAAAAAACACAAAATATTTTATCATTTATATCTGGTTTCACAGCTTGGGGTGGTAGGTAGAGTCTTCCATCTATAGAGGTAAAGGTGAGAGAGAGTCCCAGACAATGCAGTCGGCATACATATGGGCACTCCTAGCTATTGTGGCTTACAGACTAAATAGTAAAGAAGCCTCATATTTGGACAGTAATTAGACTTTACAAAAGAATTTGCTTCATCTCCCGAAAACCCTCAGGGAGACACCCTGTAACCAACTGTCTAAATTTGCACTACTTTAAGTGTCATCTCCTTCCATCTCATCCAATATCCCTATCTCTGTAACCCTGCAAGTATTCTTCTATAATAGCTCAGTTTTTGACTGCCTCATGAGTCAGACTTGGTTTGGTGGACTGATGCTGACACAAACACACTGACAGGGCTATATAGTGAGGAATGGTTGCTGAAATGCAAGGGGAATTGGGTGAGGATAACATCCTCAGGAACCAAGGGATGGAGAAGCCTCTCCTTTGAGACTGGATGTATACCTAGTCATGTGTGGTTTGCAGATGTCAATTGCCCCAGCTGTTCAATGGTTTGCTAACAAGGTGTAGAAAAGAATTGTTTTCACTCCTCCCTCACCACCGTGATGTACTCTGAAAAGTTTTGAGCAACATCACAGTAGCTTGGCTATAGCTCTACATCCAAGGCACACAAATAAGATCCAGAGAGGAACTTTGTCCAGTTTTCCTTATTCTGCTCACCCTCACTCATGCAAATACTTCCCTGAAGGCTTCATACCCTAAGAAGTTTCAGAGAGAAACTTAACACAGTGCAGGATGTATTCCACTAGAAGAGATTAATTTTGCCTGGCTCTAGCTCTGACTCACTTGGCTTGTTTGATCCACTGTGAGGACTGCAACTAAAATAATTAGAGGAAGATCCTGGATATTGCATACCTAAGAGGTATCTCAGGTCTTCCCCCTGGATGGGCATGGTCGCAGTAGCAGCCAAGAAGAATACTTCTGCAATTGTACCTTCACAAGTTCCCTGCATAAGTCAATGTGTACCTTGTCACTGTTGATGAGATTGGGTACAAGTGCCATCCTGACTCTCTACCCCTCTGCTTCCTACGAAGTACTTGCACCTTCACAAGTGTCTAAAACAGAGGAAGAGTTCTTCAGTCTCCTCACTACTACCGGAGCAGCCAGTACTGGAGAGCATTTCAAGTGACAGAACCATTATCAGTAGTACATGAGGAAGCCTGAATATCACAGAAGGCTCTCCATTTTCCTTTGCAGGAGCAAGTGTACAGAGTGTACCATACATGATCAGTGGTCTACACTAAAGTTGCTTAATCTAATAGGGTATCCCCATTCTTGTTGAGACTCACAGAGGCAGTGGGTCGCTCTAAGTCTGATATCATACACACTGACCAAACTCCCAAATCACAAAGAAGCTACAAGAAAGTTACAACGTGGTGCCACCCCCCCACCACCGGAGATAAACTAAACATTGCATATCAAACATAAACCAAAAAATATCTTCTGGAGAAAGGCATTTAAAAAGAAGCAAAAAGGCAAGAGACAAATATAAAGGGGATACAAATAGGGAAAAATGAAGTAAAACTCTCTTTTTCTCTTTGCAGATGACATGATCTTGTATTTAAAGAACCCCATATACTCTACTCCCAAGTTACTTGAGCTGATCTAAAACTTTGGTAAAATAGCACAATATAAAATAAGTCCTCAAAAATCAAGTGCTTATCTGTATGCCAACAATGTGAATAGCGAGGCTGAAATCAGTAAAGCAACTCCTTTCGCAATAGCCTGAAAAAATAATAAAATACTTAGAAATAACCTTAACCAAAGAAGTGAAAGATCGTAATTAAGGAAATGGAAAAACTTACCACGCTGCTGGATTGGAGATTAACATTGTGAAAATGGCAAAACTGCCAGAAGCTATCTATCTACAAATTCAATATCCCAAAACCAATCTTTAATGAAATAGAGGAAGCAATCCAAAAATTCATATGAAACAACAAAAGACCCAGAATAGCAAAACAATCCTAAGCAGGAAGAACAGTGCTGGAGAAATATCAAACTCTATTACAAAGCTATAATAATAAAAACAGCTTGATATTGGCACAAGAACAGGCCTGAGGACCAATGGACTAGAACTGAAGACCCAGAAATGAACTTGCAGAACTATGACCACTTAATCTTTAATAAAGGAGCTAAAAAACAGGATGGAAGAAAGACAGCCTCTTCAACAAATGGTGCTGGAAAAATTGGTTAAACACCTGTAACAAACTAAAGCTAGATCCTTATACATTCCCTGCACTAGAATCAATTCCAAATGGATCAAAGACCTCAAGGTAAAAGCAAATACCCTGAAAACATTGAAATAGGAGAAACACTTGGGCTCCTTGGCACAGGTTGACACTTTCTTAAGAAAGGCATAGAGGCTGGGGATATAGCCTAGTGGCAAGAGTGCCTGCCTCGGATACACGAGGCCCTAGGTTCGATTCCCCAGCACCACATATATGGAAAACGGCCAGAAGCGGCGCTGTGGCTCAAGTGGCGCTGTGGCTCAAGTGGCGGAGTGCTAGCCTTGAGCGGGAAGAAGCCAGGGACAGTGCTCAGGCCCTGAGTCCAAGGCCCAGGACTGGCCAAAAAAAAAAAAAAGAAAGGCATAGAAACTTTCTTAATAAAGGCCCCAAAACACAACAAATCAAAGAAAGGTTGGACAAATGGGATTGCATCAAACTACAGAGCTTCTGCATGGCAAAGGACATAGCTAGCAAGATAAGTAGAAAGCCCACAGACTGGGAGAAGATCTTCACTGGCCATACAACAGACAAGGGCCTCATATCTATAACATACTTAGAACTCAAAAAATTAAATTCCCTTCAAAAAATCCTCAAAGAGATAACTGCCTCTTTAATAAAAAGGCTAAAAGGCAGACTTCTCTGAAGAAGAAATTAGACTGGCCAAGAGACACATGAAAAAGTGCTCAACCACACTGGCCATAAAATAAATGCAAATTAAAACAACATTGGGATTCCACCTCAACCCAGTAAGAATGGCCATTATCAAGAAAGCTAAAAACAACAGATGCTGGCGGGGATATGGCCAAAAGGGAACCCTACTACACAGTTGGTGGGAATGTAAACGTGTTCAACCACCTGGAAAACAGGGTGGAGGTTCCTCAAAAGGCTAAACAAAGAGCTCCCCTATGACCCAGCAATCCTGCTTTTGGGCATTTTCCCAAAGGATTACAGGCAAGACCACACTAAGGCTACCAGCACAACTATGTTCATAGCAGCACAACTTACCATCGCTAAAATATGGAACCAACCCAGATGCCCTTCAGTAGATGAATGGATCAAGAAAATGTGGTGTATATATACACAATGGAATTCTGTACTTCCATCAGAAAGAATGACATTGTCCCATTCATAAGGAAATGGAAAAATTGGGAAAAATCATATTAAGTGAAGTTAGCCAGACTCAAAGAAATATAGTCTCTATGGTTTCTCTCATTGGTAATAATTAGTACATGTCTAGGATATTCCTATCAGAAGATCACAATAGCTCAATAGCTATGTACATATGAACACATAAGATGATGTTAAGCCAAATATGGAAATAAGTGTTTTATCATTGTTGTTATTTTTAATATACCATGTGAAATTATGCCTTTCTCATTTATCTTTTTTTTACCCCTGATGGTTTTACCCCTGATGTCACTATAACTGATTTCGGAGCTTGAGTATTGTATATATGTTTATTGGAACTAGGGAAGAGAAGAGAAACATCAAAATGAAGAGACAAAGGGTAGAAGGCGAACCAATGCAATACTTACAAGACAATATGCTGTAAACTAACTGTACAACTCTGGGAGGAGGGGAGAATTGGGAGGGGAGAAGGTGGGAGAAAAAATGACGGAGGAGGTAACAAGTTGGATAAGAAACGTACTCACTGCCCTACGTATGAAACTGTAACCCCTCTGTACATTGCTTTGACAATAAATAATTTTAAAAAATGGAAGGCTATTCTTTAGGTAAATAATTTTTAAAAATAGAAGGCTATTCTTTAGGTGAAATACAATACCACATGCTTATAATACCAGCTTTTCATGAGGCAAAGATAGGAAAATCATAGATCAAGGACATCCCAGGTAAAAGTTATCAAAATTATTTCAGTTATCCAAACAAAAAAGTCAACAAAGCAACATCAAACAAAACTGAGTTAATATGTACTAAACATTTACAGTACATTCCAACCAAGAGCTGCATAATATTCTTTTATAACCTCATAGTTTTCTCTAAAACAGTCCATATATTAGACCATGAAATGTGTACCAATAAACACAAAATATGGAAATAATAGCCTGTATCTTTTCTGATCACAATGAGATAAAACTGGAAATTTCATATTTTATACAGACAGATGGCGATTGAACCAAATACTTTTCCTAAACTGCTAGAGGATTGCTGAAGAAGTCAAAAAGGAAACTAAAAAAAAAACATTGAAAGAATGAAAATGGAAACATAGCATAGCAAAACCATGTGTAATACAAAAAATATACATTACAAGGTTCTAAAAATTCATCTGGAATCAGGAAGACCCTGAATAGCCATCATCTGTCTTTAAGACATAGTACAGAGCAAAGTAGCAAGCAGAGCATAAAAAGAGAGAGATGTAGGAAACAGAATAGAAAACCCAGAAATAAAAGTACATATCAAGAGCCAATAGATTCTTGACAAAGTTGCCCAAAACATACATTAAAGAAGCCAAATTCTATAACAAATGATGATGGGAAACTGCATATCCATATTCAGAATATTGAAACTTGGCTGGTATCTCTTACTCTGTACAATAAACTCAAAATGAATCAAAGAACTTAACATAGCACCTTAAACTCTCAAACTACTAGAGAAAATATAGGCTAAACACATCCAGTTATTGGCAGCAACAATTACTTTCTAAATGGGACAGTAGAAGATCTGTAAATAAGAGAGAAGGCAAACTTGATCGCATGAAAATAAAAAGCTTTTGAACAGTAAAGGAAAAAAATCAACAGAATAAAGAGCAAGATGGAGAGAAGATTTTGCTATTAGTCTGACAGAGGAATAATACCCAGAATATATACAAAACTAAAAAAAAATTAAACACTAAAAGCACAATCAATCCAATCTGAAAATGGTAAATGATCTGAGTAAACATATCTCATGCAAATTAAAAGTACAATGAGATTCCATCTCACTTCAGTCAGAATGGGTATTATAGAAAAAAAATGCAGCAAGAATATGGAGAAAAAGGATCCTTGTACAGTGCTGGTGGAAATATAAGTTAGTAATCTACTATAGAAGTCAGAATACAGATTCCTCAAAATAATTAAATAAAATCAGCATAAAATTTAGTTATACCACTACTTGGCATGTATCTCAAGGAAACAAAGTCAGCATTCAAAGTACATAGCTACATACCCATGTTTACTGTGGTACTATATTCCTAATAGGCATGACACCGAATCACCCTAGGTGCCCATTAACATAACTAAAACTAATACAGCAAATATGTAGAAGACTAAAATCTTATCATTTGCAGATATATGGATGGAACTGTAGGATACCATATTAAGTGAAATAAGCCAGACACAGAAAGATAAATATTAAATATTCTACTTCATATGTGGAAACTGAAACATAAAAAAAGATGACCAGAAAATAGGAAATGAATTGCCAGGGAATGGTGACAACAGTGGGGTGAGGAAGACTTTGTTGTTTCATTTCATTCAATATTCATAAGAACTATGACACACATTAGCAGTGGAATTAGGAAACCACGGCTTTAAAGTCTATTACACAAATTACCAGAACAATAACACACAACAAGCATATCAAGTAGTTATAATTAAGACATGGTATATTTGGTGTATAAAATAAAACATGCAATCAAGCTACTTTCTAACTCATTTTCAACCTGTATCCGTAATATTTTTTTTAGTTATTTGCCACCAAGATACACTAAAATTCACATGTAAGATTCTTAAATCTCACTCCAAGAGGATTCTACTTATCTGTGTTAAAATTTGAAAACCTTCATCAGCTTATGATCTTTCAACCCTAATTCAATAGATGTCTATGTTAAAATATACTATCAGATACACACACACACACACACACACACACACACACACACACACACACACACAGAGTCCTGGGGCTTGAACTCTGGACCTGAGCTCTGTCTTTGAACTTCTTTTGCTCAAGGTTAGAGCTCAATTACTTTTCTGAGTAGTTTATTAGAGATAAGAATTCCACGGAGGGGCTGGGAATGTGGCTTAGTGGTAGAGTGCTTGCCTAGCATGCATGACCCTAGGGTACAATTCCTCAGTACCATATAAACAGAAAAAGCCAAAAGTGGCCCTGTGACTCAAGTGGTAAAGTGCTAGCCTTGAGCACAACGAAGCTCAGGGAGAGTGCCCAGGAATGGACACACACACACACACACACACACACACACACACACACACACACAAAAACATATCTGAAGAGTTCCATGGATTTTTCTGCTAGCCTCAAACTATGATCCTCAGGTCACAGTTTCCTGAGTTGCCAGGATTATAGGCATGAGCCACTAGTACTCAGCTTCACTAAGATATTTATGAGACGCTATGAAGTAAGAATTGAGTTTACTACTAGTGACCTCAAGTGGCACCAGAGAAACATATATGTTTCAACATAATAGAGTCATGGTTCCAAGTATTTCTCTTCTTTCAGTCTTTAAGAGTTAAAGTTGCTACACTTGAACAGGTATACAACTTAATGATTCATTAACTTTACTGAGATCATTAGCTAATTGGTCATTTGAGTTCCTATGAGGTTGGATTAATCAATCCAAAACATCAAATGCCTAATATCCAGAAAAACCATGTCCTAATATTTACATGACAACACTCTTATACATCCAAAAATTTTACCCAGAGCAATGATAATTCTTATGTTAAGAAAAACTCCTGGAATAGGAGAAAACATAATTCCAATAACAAGTAACCTGGATTATCTCTGACCAACTAAAGATCTACAATTTACACTCTACAAAATCAAAATACAATAATGGTATCCATTTCTTATGTTTTTAATGGACTCAGTCATTAGTCTTGTCAAACACAAGCAATTGAGGCTTTGTTGGCCTCCTCTGGATCCAAAATCTGTTATTTTTTCTGGCCAATCAGGGTCTTGAATCTTGTGCATAAAAGGGAGGCAGACAAAGAGAATAATCCAAAAAGAGAGCTTGCAGGAAGATGAGAAAGGAAAAACACACAGTTATAAAAGTCCTGTGTATTCCTTAAAGGATCACAGGGACAGGCTGTGTGTTTCTTTAACCTAACTGTTCTCAAGCACTACCTAAGGAAATAATAGTATTATTCACGACCCACCTGGTGAGTGGTCATCTAAACAGGTTTTGAATTCCTCTCTCTGCCCAGGTGTTTCGGGCTCCTGGGCCCCACTCTCGGCATCACTGGGATTGTTGCGCAGCATAGTTGCTTGGTCTTAGGCACCTTGGTGTTACCTTGAAATGGGGAGCAAGGAAAAGGCAATGTGTGTAAGACTTGGTTCTGATCCATGAAGAGGCAATGTGTGTAAGACTTGGCTCTGATCCATGGACAAGGGAGAAAAGGGTTCCCCTGGGCTTTTGTGACTAACCCTGCTGATCCTAGTTGAGAAACAAATGGTTCAGGGGGTTCTAAGAGGAACTAGAGTCTTTAAAACGCTATACTTGAGACTTGTGGGTTTTTCTGTAATGAAATTAATGAAGTTTTGGCAGGAAAAAAAAGAACCAAAGGCCCAGAAAGAGACTAACAGGAGTGTGCATGGCACTTGACTAGCCAAGCTAGGGAAGGAATCTGTCTCAACTCTAGTTAGTTACCTTTAATTGGTCCCAGAATACTCCCTTTATCCTAACTTTTGTTTCAAGGCCACCTAAGATGCTTACTGTCCTGAATTCAAAGAGTAGAGTATATCACACACGCACCCAATCCTCCAGAACCAGTCACCTCACCTCTTCCTGCTCCTGTGGCTGCTTCTGTTAGTGAAAGCCCCTGTACCAGCCTAGCCTAATGTTGGGGCATACCATGGTGTTCAAGAGGAGAGGGGTGATCATCAGCGAGGGGTCATAAAAAACTATAGGAATGGTAAGGTCCACCTACAGTACACCCCTACGCATGATCCTAGATAAGACAGCCCAAAACACGACACAATGGGCAATGTGTTGCCTTGGTAGCAGGGCTGGGGGCCTTGTGCCTGGAGCTTTGGGTATCAAGACAAAAAGAAAGGCGTGGCACCGGTGGCTCTTGCCTGTAATCCTAGCTACTCAGGAGGCTGAGATCTGCGGTTCACGAGTCAAAACTAGCCCAGGCAGGAAAGTCTATGAGACCCTTTTCTCCAGTAAACTACTTAGAAAAAGCCAGAAGTGACACTGTGGCTCAAGTCGTAGAGTGCTAGCCTTGAGCAAAAGAAGCTCAAGGACAGTGCCCAGGCCCTGAGTTCAAGCCCAGGGCAGGACCAGCAAAAAAAAAAAAAAAAAGAAAGGCAAACAGAGTCACATCTGCAGGTTTCAGAAGCAAGATTCAAATTTCCTATGAAAAATCAAGTTCATACCTGCCCTTGTAGGCTTAAAGTATCCTTTAAGTACTTGAAATTAAGCCCATGGTTTTCTATCACAGCCGAGAAATAGTCCAAAGCTTTTTATCATCACTCTTCCAGTTAAAAAAAAAAATCCTAACCGTTTATCATGAAAAAACAAAGTAGGCTTGTTTGATTCACTACTTGGTGCTCCTGAAGTCCTTTTCTTCCTGGCCACCAAATAGCCATAATAAGAGACCAACAAGGTTTGAAAATTAGCCAGGCACTGGTGGCTCATTCTTGCAATCCTGGCTACTCAAGGGTATCAGACTGGGTTCCATACTAGGATCCTTCCTGCCAGTCTCAGGAAAGTCCAGGTGACTTTTATCTCTAGTTAGCCACCAAAAAACTGGAAGTGGAGGTAGAATGTTACTCTGGAGCCAGAAAGCTCAGGAACAGAGTATATCATATTAATAAATACTAAATCTACATCCACTCCTCATATTCTCCTGGTCTTGCCTTGGTAGTGTCAACTTTTAAACAAACCACTCTCATACTAAACTCATGGCTTTTATTGATTTGAACCTCAGATTTCATATTCCTAAGGTATATGTTTCATTATATTTGAAATTGATATGACACTTTAAAAAATTAAATTCTATTAAGTTTCTTTCTAAGAAAATGTTTCTAGAATGGCACCAAATTCACTTATAGGCAAAATCACATTGTTTAAAAACCTACCACAATAATTCCTGAAATTCTTTTAGTTTTTAATTCAAATAAACAATCTCTTTAGTGTCACTTCATATCAAAATCCCCCGGGGAAAATAAAAAGAGAAATTACAAGTGTTGGCATACATAATAAAGGAGGAAGATAGGAAAATGGAAAACTATAATTTTTCCAAGTTTGCCCAGACAGTGCATTTAATAATCTAAATCATCAGCAGTTAGCAATACCAGCCAGATAAAAATTAGAAAGTTAGATGAATAGAAAAATGATGTGGAAAAAAATAATCTCCCCAGGCAATCAGTTAGTAATAACTGATTTATATATAACTACATGCAAAACTCCATTATATTTCTAATCTATCTGCTCTGCACAGGCCACTACCTACACAGAAGATAAAACAGATTAAATGAACAAACTGGTGATTCGAGAGTAAATTACTAAAGAACATATATCAGGCAAAAGAGATAAGTCTTTTGACTTGATATAAAATACATATGTATATAATCTCTTGTATTTGCATATATTATATAATACAACCTTGCTTATATAGTTGAGACATTATATATCAAAATTCAGGAAAACGTAATTTGCAAATGATTGGTAAACACCAGAAGTGGAATACCTACAAGAGGAATTTAATAGGTAGTCAGGAAGACAAAATGATATCTGCTATCATGTTTGAAATCATCCTTTGAAGCCCTGAGCAAGATCATGCAAAATTACTTGGGCTTTCAAGATAATGGAATCCCCTGTCTCATATTTCTCTCCACTAAAACTGCAAACCCTCTCTAAACTTTCTTAATGGGTGACATACTCTTGATCAGATATGCTCCATCATTTACCTTCTTGGTAAAATAATATAAAAGTGCATATTGCCCAAAAAGCAAATATTTTTCAATCTCTCTCAAGAAAAGATGAAAATTCTTAATCTATAAAGTGGACTCCAAAGCTTACCTTTAGAGATAGCATTTAAAAAATATCATCTGACCTTTGCTTAGTATTAATATTGTACTTAGGATCATTTCAATAAAAAGCCAACCCTAAATCAGAGCCTGAGCATGGTCTTTGAACATCTTTGTTCAAGTCTAGAGTTCTACCAGTTGAGTTCCAGCTCCAGCTTCACTTTCAGGTTCTTGGTGGTTAATCGGAAATAAGTCTCATGGACTTTTCTGCTACGGCTAACTTCAAATTACAATCCTCTGATCTCAGCCTCCAGAAATAGCTACAATTACAAGAATGAGACCCTGTTTCCCTAGTAATTTTTTTATTCAGGAGAATGAATCACACACACACACACACACACACACACACACACACGTATATATATATGTATGAATACAATTAATCATATATATACATATACATATATTCATTAGCTTCTTTTATTCCTTGGCACACTTTTAGGTCTCCATTCTGGACATACATGAAATAAATACATGAAATGCCATTTAAAAGAATTTCATGTCTTTATCAGGAGACTTTTTTTTTTGCCAGTCCTGGGGCTTGAACTCGGAGTTGGAGCACTGTCCCTGGCTTCTTTGCTCAAGGCTAGCACTCTACTACTTGAGCCACAGCGCCACTTCTGGCTTTTTCTGTTTATGTGGTGTTGAGGAACTGAACCCAGGGCTGCATGTATGCGAACTAAGTACTCTACCACTAGGCCATATTCTCAGCCCCATCGGGAATCTTTTATCTTTCAGTGTGCTTTAGTTCATATTGGCTAGTGTAATTATCTATTAAATGCTATCTGTGTTTATTAGTCCAAATAATAAAACTTTCTAAAGAGTTAATTCTATCCACAAAGATGTGAAATAGGATCAATTAAAAGACAAACATCCTGTGATAGCTTCAAGAGGTACACAATTTAGAAGGATTACTAGATAAGAATAATGTAGTTAATACATAAATTAAATATTTTGTTTTACAAAGAAGCATTTGAGGCTCAGAGATTCCAAATGATTGTCTAAGGTCACAGACATTTTGTAGAAGTTGGAGCTAGTATTTATGTCTCAGGCTGTTTATTCTATAACACATAGGACCATCAAGGGCAAAAATTGATAATTTAACTGAGCATTTACATTTGTTAATGAAAAGTGTAAATAATAGTTATAAGTGAAAACCTAGAGCTCAAGATCACATTTGTATATTGTAGTTTAAGATAAACAGGTAAAGTGATAAGGTCATGTGAAATATAGGGTTATACTTTTAAATAAAATCAAGATTTAAAATACATTTATTTCATCACAGTCTCCTTTATAGCACAGATATGTTTTCTCTACAGAATCTGAAAGAAGTATGAGAGGATTCAAGGTGATTTGGGTGCAGTCATGAAGTGAGGCTATCAAATAAAATAAAAGTGAGGCATGATAGCTGGAGAAGCTGTGAGAGATCTTAAAGGAAAGAAGTTTCAAAGTAGTGGAAAATAAACCTGGTAGCAGCGCTTAATACCTACCTCTCTATTCTTATCTCATGTTATTCTTTTCCATCAGCTCTAGCCTCTTTTCTATTCTTATGAATACAGTACAACTGTCTGCTTATCAGAGGGTTTTAAATATGGTGTTCTTCATGTCATTCCTTGCTCTTCTTGACTTCTTTCTCTAAACTGATTCCCGATTGCTTAAGTCACAGCTTCCTAAATTACTCAGAGAACCCTCTATGGCCCTACAACATAAGGAAGAGCCTCCTATTAGATTCTCCTAATATTCTATACTTTACAAATAGAAATCACCACTGTTTGAAGTTATACATTCATTTATATAATTAATATTTACTGATCATTGAACTCTGCTATGAAACTAAGCTTTCTGAAGGTAGGAGCTATGTACATTTTAGTTTTTAGTGTACCTAGGACATAAACATAGTAGATAATAAGTTACTTATGGAATGCAGAAATACCCTAGCACCACAGGGAAACAGCGGTGTTGGAAAAATGATATAAATTTAAACACCCTCAATTACAAAAACTGCTGGACTATTTTATGCCAGCCTTTTTCTACCTCAGAAATGTTTCCTCTCTGTCGCTTTTTCAATTCTTGGCTTTGACTGAATATACAGACCATATCCAGACCACCTACACAATGGTCCATAACTTATGGTGATTTGGTACAGATTTTCAAGTTTACAGTGATGCAAGAGTATACTCACAACAATTCTGTTTTTCACTTGAGGCATTCAATCTATTTCATGATTTTTTTTGCTAGTCCTGGGGCTTGAACTCAGGACCTGAGCAGTGTCCCTGGCTTCCTTTTGCTCAAGGCTAGCACTCTACCCCTTGAGCCACAGTGCCACTTCTGAATTTTTCTGTTTATGTGGTGTTGAGGAATTAAATCCAGTGTTTCATGCATGCTAGAAAAGCAGTCTACCACTAAGCCACATTCTCAGCACCACTCATGATTTTTTTTAATCTGTAAGATGCTTTAGCACAAAGATAGTACTTGCAAAATATTTTTCTTTACAATTTGCATGCCTTTAACTTTATTAAGGTAGCTATGGACAATCCAATCACTCATTTCATGTATAACATTGAAAGACTAGATTTTTTCATTAAAACCATGAAAAAAGGATTTTACATTACCATATCCACTTGATAAAGTAGTAGAAGTTCTAACCAGGGAAATTCAGTATGCATTCTCCATTTTCTATCCTTCTCAGAAAGGCATAAAGAGACTATAAATACAATAAACTGAAATTTCAGCAATACTTCTTTTTCTGTAAACCCAAAGTAAATGTGATACAATCTTTCTGATTTGCCATCTTACACAAAGATGATTCCAGTTCCTGGCTTGGATCTGGTCACTCTTAAAAAGAGGAGAGACTGGGTGCCAGTGGCTCACAGCTGTAATCCTAGCAACTGGGGGTGGGGTGGGGGTTAAGATCTCTTTCTCTCAGTATGAAGCCAGCCTAAGCAGCAAAATCCATGAGATTCTTATCTCAATTAAACATCAAAAAGCCAGAAGTGAATGAGGGAGGGGGTAACACTGTTCAAAAAGAAACACTCATTCCTTACCTCATGTAACCCCTCTGTATATCACCTTTACAATAAAATTTGAAAAGCCTGAAGTGGAGCTGTGGCTCAAGCGGTAGAGTGGAACACCTACCAAGAAACGGTTGAACAGCTGTGTGCTGGCGGCTCATGCCTGAAATCTTAGCTGTGGAGGAGGCTGAGATCAGAGGATTATTGTCCAAAGCTAGCATGGATAGGAAAGTTTGTGAGACTATCTCAAAATGACCAGCAACAAGCTGACCTGGAAGCATGGTTTAAGTAGTAGAGCACTAGACCAGCAAGCAAGCTGAGTAAACATGAAACCCTAAGTTCAAACTTTGGGACCAATGAACAACTACATAAAATCAATGCAAAAGCAAAACAGGTTAAACAGCGTATTAAGTGCCGGATTAGTGAAACGAGAAACTTCTGTGCTCTGGAAGGGGCTGAGAGAAAACTGGATTTCAAACATTGTTCCAGTAGAATCTCAAGGATCATAGAAAACTGGACCTAAACTATCATGTGTATAGTATGATGATTACTAGATAACAGCAAATTAGGTTCAGGCCACTGATACATCCAAGTGCCAAAGAAAAAGCCATCACATCCATAGACAGTTTTCATCTAACGAAACCTGTTTCTAGGTGGGAGTGGGAAGTAGGTGGGAAAGGTCGAGGCTTGGTCTGGAAGAATGATTTCGCTCCACTTTCACTAAAAAGCAGAGACAAAAAGTAAAGAAAAATTGTATTCTCTTTATCCACAATAATATTGGTGATAGTAATAATACAGTATTTCCCTAGTCTCCTTCACATATAGTTCCACTTAATATTTTCTCTGATATAAGATATTCTTGACAAATGCCTTAGACATACCTTTTGGGTATGTGGCCTCAAACTCACTATGTAAGCCAAGGTGGTCAGTACACCTTGAAAGAACCAGATAATGTTATAGCACAAGAACTAAAAAGCTCAACATATATTCTATGATGTGGCTCTCCTTTTGAATTCACTTTATATACTTCCTTTGGTTACAAAACCAACCACTCATTTATATTTTTACTTATCCCTTCTGTTAGATTGTAAATACCTGAAAAACAAGTATCTATTACTCAGATCTTGAATTTCTACATACAATCTTAGTTAGATAAACCTTTTGCTATGTAGCCTAGGCCTAGTGTAGCTTGGAACTCACTATGTAACCCAATTTTTCCTGTCTCAGCTTCCCTAGTGCTGAGACTACAGGCATGTACCATTATGTTCAGCTTAGATACAATAAACTCTTGATAAATGCCTGCTGAATTTAAGAATTGTCTTTATATCTTCTGAAATGTTTTACCAAGCTTTCTATTACAATCTAGTCCTGAAAACAATCTTAGTAGCAAATCATGTCTGTAAAGAAGAATCATGCATCACTGAAATAATCTGAAAAGCATGTCAAAACATATATCTGGGGTAGATTCTCCTAGTTTCTAATTGTTGAATCTGAAGGGCAGTCTGAAATTTTGTATTTCTGACAAGTTTGCAGATGATGTTAATGCTGCTGTTCCAGATACAGTACTTGGAGAACATTGACCTAAAGCAAAAATCCTGCAGACTGACTCCATTTCATCTATACATTAATTTTTTTCAGTTGTGGGGCTTGCACTGGGGGCCTGGCCACTGTCCCTGAGCTTTTGTACACAAAACTAGGGCTCTACCAATTGAGCCACAGGTCCACTTTGGCTTTTGGGTCGTTTATTGGAGATAAGGGTCTCATAAACTTTCCTGACTGGGCAGACTTTGAACCACAATCCTCAGATCTCAGCCTCCTGAGTAGATAGGATTACAAGTGTCAGTCAGCAGCTCCTGGCTTCTCTATACTAATTTTTTAGAAAATTTTCCATATGAGACCCAGAATCCAGATGTTGGAACCAAAAGATTGTCATGTATCAAAGGATTGTCGCACATCATCAAAGGAAAGGAGTACTTTTGAAGCTAGTGGCTCATGCCTCTAATCTTGTCAACTTGGGAGGCTGAGTGAGCGCTGAAGATAGAGGCTCAAAGCCAGTTTAGGAAGACAAATCCATGAGAATCAATTCTCCAGTTAACCAGCAAAAAGTCCAAAAGTAGAGGCATAGCTCAAGTGGTAGAGTGACAGATGTGAGTTGGTATTGGGGAGAGAAAGAGACAATAATACAAAGCATAACTTTGTCAGCATATGGCAATAGAACATCCTAACTGAACTGTAATTTTGAGGTGAGCACTTTACCACTAGGCCATATTCCCAGCCCCGAACCTTAATCTCTATAGGTAAAGTCTAAGAATACACACAAACCATTAAGAGTCATTCCAATGCTAGTAGTTCAGGGACTACATGTTACTACATTGCAAATAATCATCTCATTTGAGTGAAACTGCTTTTTTTTTTTTTTTGCCAGTCCTGGGCCTTGGACTCAGGGCCTGAGCCACTGTCCCTGGCTTCTTCCCGCTCAAGGCTAGCACTCTGCCACTTGAGCCACAGCGCCGCTTCTGGCCGTTTTCTGTATATGTGGTGCTGGGGAATCGAACCTAGGGCCTCGTGTATCCGAGGCAGGCACTCTTGCCGCTAGGCTATATCCCCAGCCCTGAAACTGCTTTTTGTACATACTGAGCAATAACTTTTCCTGTCCAACCTCAACAATATCCCTTTTCCTCTCTGGGCCTGTTTCTTCACTTATTACATGGAGTTCTACTATACAGCATGCCCAGCTTGACTCCAGTTCCTATCACCAGGTTATGCCCTTTTCCTTTATGTGTGTAACTCTTACAATACCTTAATGCTGTTCTTTTCTGCAAGTAATAAGTGGATTCATCACAGTAAATTTCCATTTCCATGTGTAGAGGCTATAGAAAATATTTTGGATTGGAAATTCCAGGCAAGTGAACCCAGTAGACAGAATACACCCACATTAGGTTTTTAAGAAATAGAGAGAGTGAAAGAGACTAAATACTAAGTAATATATGAATATACTAATAAAACAATCAGTTGAAATTATTTTAAGAAAGGGGGAGAGTAGATTAGGAATGATGTGGATGTTTGAATTGGATACATGGTATGCATATGTGAAAATATCACAATGTAACCCCTGCACAAATAATATAGTCTAATAAAATTGATTTTTAATGTAAGGAGATACTACTCCACAGAGAAACCACTGTTTTCCCATCTTGTTTCTGTGTTAGCAGGTACATCTTTCACTTCCTGCCATGTACTGCTCATCTGCCTGTTGTCCCCACCACACCCCAGGCCCTAGCTTAGCACTTATACTGCTCAGTGGGAAATCAATACATGAATAAGCAGGATGGCTACTACATGCACTACTAGGTGCAACTGGACACTAGGAGTTATTGTCCATTCTTAGCTCACCTGACAACATTCATGCTTTCCTTTAGATACTTTGAAATAGGCCCAATCTCAAAATAGATTAGTGTGAAACTGTACAGATTAAATTTACTATGGATGAATAGTATCATTATGAAATTTGTAAATGGAAAACTGAAGAGAGTCAATATGTTGGATGACAGAATCAGAATCTAGAGATCTGATAATCAGCAAACTTAAGCATATCTCCAACAAATATTGGTTCCCCTTTTGTGTAACTGGGTCCAAAGGCTATAGAAGTGTCATCAGGAGAAGACTTGATTTTTTTTTTTTTTGGCCAGTCCTGGGCCTTGGATTCAGGGCCTGAGCACCATCCCTGGCTTCTTCCAGCTCAAGGCTAGCACTCTGCCACCTGAGCCACAGCGCCCCTTCTGGCCGTTTTTCCATATATGTGGTGCTGGGGAATCAAACCGAGAGCTTCATGTGTAGGAGGCAAGCACTCTTGCCACTAGGCCATACTCCCAGCCCAAGACTTGATTTTAAATACTGGAAAAAGATTACACTGTGTAAAAGTTTCAGTATGAAGTTCTGATTATTGGATAGAAGTTACATGTTTAGACATAATGCAAGCAGATCACTGCAAGAGAATAAGTGACTTACTAGACTGATGTTATGCTTGCCAACATAGTTTCTTCTAAGGTCCAAAATCTCTATAACTACACTAAATTCTGTGATTTGAGTATCCTCATCAGCACTTGAACTAAGTTGGCCTTCCTACTGTTTTGCTTGTGGAAATATATGGAAAAATACAGCAAAGAGCTTCCATTTCCTTTAACCTGGGTAAAAATATAAGTGATAGATGGGGAGATAATAAAATACCTGAGATACTCATGGGAAAGGAACGGAAAGGCACAATACCTAGTTGCATCTGATTATACAAAATAATATTTATCAAAACAAACTTCAGGAAATGAAAACAGGGATTTTTTAAAATTTTTGTTTTCTTTCATTTTTGTTCTATTTGCTCATTTATATCTTTGGGAGTATAAGAGGAGGCATAGAAATAGAGGGACAAAGGGTGAAGAAAGGCAATGGTACTCACTGAATGCTATGTTGAAAATGATCCATACAACTTATGGGTAGGGATGGAAAGGATAAACTGGGAAGGGGTGACATTGTCCAAAAAGAAATGTACTATTTACCTGACTTTTGTAATTGTAATCCCTCTGTATACCACCTTAATACTAACAATAAAAACTTAAAAAGAGAAAATCAATGAAGGCTGTGTGTATAAAGAACATAGTACTTTTCTTTTTGTGTGTATGTGCTTGGGTATTGTCTCTGAGCTTTCCTGCTCAATGCTAACAATACCACTTGAGCCACAGCTCCATTTCTAGCTTTTTAGTGGTAAATTGGAAATAAGGGTCTCAGTCCTTCCTGCCTGGGCTGGCTTTGAACCTCAATCCTCAGATCTCAGCCTCCTGAGTAGCTAGGATTAGTGGCATGAGCCCTGGCTCCAGGCCATAATATTTTTCTTATAGAAAAAGATCCTGGGGACTGGGAATATGGCCTAGTGGCAAGAGTTCATGCCTCATATACATGTAGTCCTAGGTTCGTTTACTGAGTACCACATATATAGAAAAAGCCAGAAGTGGTGCTGTGGCTCAAGTTGGCAGAGTGCTAGCCTTGAGCAAAAAGAAGCCAGGGACAGTGCTCAGGCCCTGAGTTCAAGCCCCAGGACTGGCAAAAAAAAAGATCCTGGTCTATGTCATGTACAGTGGCTCACACTTACAATCCTAACTACTTGGGAAGCTAAAATACAAGGATCATGGTTCAAGATCATCCCCATGCAAAATGTTTGAGATTTCCTTCTTGATAGGCAGCACAAACCTATAATTCTAGCTTCATGGGAGATTGGTCCAGGTGAGTGCTCACACAGGAAGTGAGACTGTGTCTTAAAAATAACCATTGTAAACCGTGTATACTGGTATTAGAACTATGAAACTGAATGGGAATACCAAAATAGAGAGATACAGGGTAAAAAAGACAAATGACTACAAAAGCAATACTTGCAAAACTGTTTTGTGTAAATGAACTGAACAACTCATGGGGGGAAAAGGGAAAGGGGGAGGGGGGAGTGAGGGAGGAGTTAACAAACAGTACAAGAAATGTATCCAATGCCTAATGTATGAAACTTTAACCTCTCTGTACATGTTTGACAATAAAAAAATTTTTAAATAATCACTGTAGTAGCTAGGTGCTGGTGACTCACAACTGTAATTTTAATTTTTCAGGAGGCTGAGATCTGAGAATAGAAGTTCAAAGCCAGCCAATCCAAGAAAATCCATGAGACCCTCATCTCCAACTAACCACCCAAAAGCCAGAGTGGAACTGTGGCTCAAATGGTAGAGCATTAGCCTTGAGCAAAAAAAGCTCAGTGACAGCACCCTGCCGGAGTTAAAACCCCAAGATTGACACACAAAAAAATGGTCATTGTGGATAAAGATTTACAAGACTGTGTCTCAGTGATTGAGAACCTGCCTGGCAAGGGAGAAGTCCTGAGCTTAACCCCCAGTATCACCCAAAATAAGTAAATAGATAAATGAATAAATATTATTCACTAATAGGCCCATAAATATGGCTATTTATAAACTCAAATGTGACAAATCTAACTGGTTGGATTACAGGGCATTGGCTTTTCTAAATTTAAACTGAGAATAGCATTAAGGACAGGGATTTGGGATATGCCCATTTTTATGTATCCCTTGTTGTCAGTTTGAGCTGTCATAATAAAATAACAAAATAGTTGTCTTAAATTTATTTCTTTAGAGTTGTGTTATCTGACCAAGGTTCAACAAAGGTTCTGGGGAGGTGAATGAGCAAAAGGAATATTTCCCACATGACTAATCTGTTAATGTAGTTTTCCTCATCCATTTTGTTTAGCTGAAAACAGTACGCTTACAAGCTATTAATTTCCAAGACCACTAAAAATAAACCACAGGAAGACCATGACTGTATTTTTTAATGCTTTATTGTAAATGTAAACTAAGAAGCTACAAAACTATGATTATGAAGCAGAAGGCACCCATTGATTGTAGGTTAAAACTGGGTCACTCTGTAGAGGGCACAACGACCACATCCACAAAGGTCATCAATAGTGAGATTACTGACAGCATGTCATGTACTATCTGAAATTTCACTTTTAAAACAAATTTGAGGGAACAATGGCTACTGATGACCTCTTAGCCAGGGAATATAGGAGACAAACCATCTACAGGTGCCCTAAATCTCCACATAGCTTTACAGAAATAAGCCTAAAAGCAAGAAAACTCAGGTAACGTTGACGCTTGCTCTTGAGAGGCCATCTGTATTTTAGGATGTTTGAACACACTCTTTCTCCTGCTGGATAGCTGTGGAGAAAAACAAACAAGAAGTCATAAGGACAATTTTCTCATAATATTCATTTTAGTTTCTTGCAAAGGAGCTATTTGCTACCAGACCTTGGGGGCGGGGGTAATAGCTTAGAGGTAGAGTGCTTGCCTGGCATGCACAAGGCCCTGGGTTGGAGCCCTAACATCATTAAAAAGAATTATCTCATTCACGGAATGCTGCCATACATGCTTTATATTTACAATAAATCATTACTAGAAATCCTTGCACATGCATGTTAACCACCTGAAGGTTCATTAGAATTCACAACTATATGTTTTTATCATTTGAAGTAGATTTATGTGGTTTTCAAATTTGCATAGTCATGAAAAGTAAATAAAATACTTTCACCATATGTATATATTAACAGACAATAAAGCAAATTATGTTTGCAATAATTTTGACTTATTTTGGAATTATCAATGTTGACATAGCAAAAAAGTATTCTGCAGCATCTGAGAATATATTTAGTTTCTCTAGAAATCTTTCTGGAAAAATTCTGGAGAGCAAAACTTAATATGCTTACTTGCAAATCTGATCAACTTTCCCCATTGTTTTCTTTAAACAGAAATCTCCATTACTTACCTTCCTTTGAAGGAAGAGTGTTTTTTTCCTCAGTATTAGTTTTCTTCAGTTTTGATCTGTCAAACTTCTCCACTTCGGACATGTCTGGCTTATCACTCATTTTGACTAGAAAGGTGAAAAATTAAATTTTAAAGTCATTGGGTAGAACTACCATGAGATCAAGAGGTAAAAGTAAAATATTACTTCACTTAATAGCAATGTATATTTTTGCTGCTGATTTTCAACAGGAAAACAGAAACCAACCTTAGAAAAGTCATGCTTTTATTAGAATAATCTCAAATCCACATCATTATTTTTGGCAAGCATTAAGGGATGATGAATGAAGATGCACTAGAAATCAAGATGCCCAATAAGCCCAGAGCCAATATATCTGACTTCTAAAATCACAGCTATGCTAAAACGGAGGGGATAGAATCACAAGAGCAGATAAAGACGGAAAAACAAGGAGGGGAGAACAAGATGAAGATACGAAGGATAAGGAGGAGGAGGAAGATTACCACAAGGACTGAATTGTGTGATAATAGGAGGTAGAACTATTTGGGTATGTTCACTTTCTATTCAATTACTTTTTTTTGCATTTTCCCTGAGAGAAACACAACACACACACACACACACACACACACACACACACACACACACACACACACACACACACACCCCAAACTAATTTCTACTTTAAATGTCCAAAGACCATAGACTAAGATGCTACAGCAAAAGGAGAGATTTAATTCAGCCTAACCAACTTACACATGCCATGCAATCTTGTGGCACATTTGTAAACTCTGTGAGAAAGAACAGGTAATTAGAATCTGACTTGAGACTTCAGCAGAATGAGTTGAGTCTCATTTCACCCCATCTTCTTGGAAGAGGCAGGAAGGTAAGGTGCCTGGCTGTGGGCATGAGATGTTTGGTGCCCACCCATCATTCTGGGTTTGATCAGAAGGGACAATAAGCAGCCCCGACGAACCGGAGGGGAGAGGTCTCTCCCGTGTGTGCCTGGCCCCACCCTGGTGGGAGAAAGGGCTGGTTCTGGAGTAGGAGGGAGAGGTCCCCACGGAGCCACAAGTTCCAAACACGCCTCCATCTCCTCTAGACTGCCCTTAGACTCTCGTCTCAGCAGTCCTTCGCCAAAGGCAACGCTAGAGAAACCGGGATTAATCAAAGCACGGCCAAGCGGGCGGTCAGGAGCCGTTTGCCTTCATTTCAAAGTAACTTGCCGCTGTCGCTGCCTTAGCCCAATGGGGGCGTGGGAGCAAAAGGTCAAGACCCCGAAAACGCTTGCAGAGCCAGCCCCAACGCTCCTCCCGTCCGCCCCCCTCCTCCGGGTTTGGGAGCTGCAGCAATGCGGCTGGCCAGCTCCGGGGTCCCCCCACTCCGGCCGTCCAGGGACCCCCAAGAGGCTCAGCATCACTAACTGAAAACTGGAGGTGGCCCCCCGAGGATACAAAGGCTCGGGCTCTCCCTCATCCCCACACGACGTGCAGACGCGGAACGCCCGCGGCTGGGACCTTGGCCTCCTCCACCCCAAACACAGCAGGCGCCCCGCGCCCTCCCGTCCACCCGATCCCTGGCTCAGACCCGGCCGCGCATTGTCACCTGGAGGCCTGGTGGCTCAGGCAAATATGTCGGCAGACAAGGACCACTAGCTGGCTCCGGGATGCTTGAGTAGCTGACGGGTCCCGCGCGGGTCTTTTTAAGTCCTGCAGCGGGCCACGCCCTCAGGCCTCGCCCCAAACCTCAGCGATTGGACGGCGGATCCCGAGCTCGCCTCTGGACCCGCCTTCCCGGGCTCTAGCTCCGGATCTCCGCGTCCCCCCCCCCCTCGCCCCCTCCCGCACCTCCACCCCGGCAGCTCGCACCCCGGCTTTAAGAGGCCAGGGACACCCCCGCCTCCCCAACAGGTCTCCGTGTGAGGTTCAGAGCAGCCAGGGGACGAGTCCTTGGAGAGCCCACTTGCTCACCCTCTCTAGCCGATTCTGTCTAGGGGGTCGGTATTTCCCTGGAGTGAAATGCACTCCAGCGCTCTCCGCCGTTTTGTTAAATAGACGAATGTTGAGATGACCGCCGGGTTGGACGCCGGAAGCAGTGATCTCTGTCCCAATCCTTAGCCAGGCAGGTGAGCAGCGGTGCAGCTCAGGGTGAAGGCAAGGGGGCTCGGGGGGCGGGGCGGGGGGGGAGTACAGCTCATGGACACCTCTGTGAAGTGATGCTGTCCTATGTAAAAGGCACGTTTCTCACTTGTGCTGCCACTAAATTTGACAGCAGGCAATTTAGAAAAACCACAGGAGAATCTGCTGAGACTATCTTTATATTCCCCAATCCCTAACACTTTGCTTGCTCAAAAGGAGACCGTAGATAAAGACATGTTAGTAGACTGAAATAAAAATCCCACTATAAATGACACTATTATATGAGGAGAAACTGAATATTTGTGTTACTTGAAGGGACAAAGTTTAAGGTTATTATTTCAGTACTCAGAATCCTAAGTGTACAGGCAAAATGGTGGTATAACTGTCTAGTTTACTCCCCAGATTTTCTGTATGTGCATTACAATAATTTCTAGTGCTTCTACCATTCACATTTCA